>NW_027174627.1:0-268405 GCF_000390325.3 Nicotiana tomentosiformis
CTACAACAGCTCTGTCAGCTAGGATTGCAAGTTCTGCAAACTCAGCCGTTGCTTGAGCAACAGAGGTAGCATCCTTAAATTTCATGTTCCAATTCTGCTTGCCAACAGAAAAATTACCATTACCTTCTCAAGGAAATGATTGCCCATGTTTTAACCTTTCATCCTTGAAAACTAAGTGGCATGAACCACCATCATCAAAATAATATTGCCTTGAAAGTTCTACAATAGCACTGGCAGCCAGGCTTGCATGATCTGCAAACTCAGCCGCTACTTGAGCATCAGAGGTAGCATCCTTAAATTTCATGTTCCAATTCTGCTTGCCAACAGAAAAATTACCATCTCCGGGAAATGGTTGCCCATGTTCCAGCCTTTCATCCTTGAAACCTAAGTGGCATGAACTACCATCATCAACAAAATATTGCCTTGAAAGTTCTACAACAACTCGGGCAGCTAGGCTTGCATGTTCTGCAAACTCAGCCGCTGCTTGAGCAGCAGAGGTAGCATCCTTAAATTTCAAGTTCCAATTATGCCTTCCAACAGAAAAATTACCATTACCATTACCATCTCTAGGAAATGCTTGCCCATGTTCCAACCTTTCATCCTTGAAAACTATGTGGCATGAACTACCATCATCAACACAATATTGCCTTGAAAGTTCTGCAACAGCTCTGGCAGCTAGGCTTGGATGTTCTGCAAACTCAGCCGTTGCTTGAGCAGCAGAGGTAGCATCCTTAAATTTCATGTTCCAATTCAACCTGCTATCAGAAATGTTACCATTACCATCTCCAGGAAATGATTGCCAATTTTCCAACCTTTCATCCTTGAAACCTAAGCGGCATGAACTATCATCATGCCTTGAAAGTTCTACAACAGCTCTGGCAGCTAGGCTTGCATGTTCTGCAAACTCAGCCACTGCTTGAGTAGGAGAGGTAGCATCCTTAAATTTCATGTTCCAATTCATCCTGACAATAGAAAAATTTCCATTACCATCTCCAGGAAATGATTGCCCATGTTCCAACCTTTCATCCTTGAAACCTATGTGGCATGAACCACCTTCATCAACACAGTATTGCCTTGAAAGTTTTACTATAGCTCTGGCAGCTAGGCTTGCATGCTCTGCAAACTCAGTCGCTGCTTGAGTAGCAGAGGTAGCATCCTTAAATTTCATATTCCTATTCTGCCTGCCAATAGAAAAATTACCATTACCATCTGCAAGAAATGATTGCCCATGTTCCAACCTTTCATCCTTGAAACCTAAGTGGCATGAACTACCATCATCAACACAATATTGCCTTGAAATTTCTACAACAGCTCTGGCCGCTAGGCTTGGATGTTCTACAAACTCAGCCGTTGCTTGAGCAGCAGAGGTAGCATCCTTAAATTTCATGTTCCAATTCTACCTTCGATCAGAAAAAGTACCATTACCATCTCCAGGAAATTATTGCCCATTTTCCAACCTTTTATCCTTGAAACCTAAGTGGTATGAACCACCATCATCAACATAGTATTGCCTTGAAAGTTCAATAACAGCTCTGGCAGCTAGGCTTGCATGTTCTGCAAACTCAGTCGCTACTTGAGGAGCAGAGGTAGCATCCTTAAATATTATGTTCCAATTCTGCTTGCCAACAGAGAAATTACCATCTCCAGGAAATGAATGCCCATGTTCCAACATTTCATCCTTGAAACCTAAGTGGCATGAACCACCATCATCAACACAATATTACCTTGAAAGTTCTACAACACCTCTGGCAGCTAGGCTTGCATGTTCTGCAAACTCAGCCGCTGCTTGAGTAGTAGAGGTTGCATCCTTAAATTTCATGTTCCAATTCTACCTGCTAACAGAAATATTACCATTACCATCTCTAGGAAATGCTTGCCCATGTTCCAACCTTTCCTTGAAACCTAAGTGGCATGAACCACCATCATCAGCACAATATTTCCTTGAAAGTTCTCCAACAGCTCTGGCAGCTTGGCTTGCACGTTTTGCAAACTCAGTCGCTGCATGAGCAGCAGAGGTAGCATCCTTAAATTTCATGTTCCAATTCTGCCTGCCAATAGAAAAATTACCATTACCATCTCAAGGAAATGATTGCCCATGTTTTAACCTTTTATTCTTGAAAACTAAGTGGCAAGAACCACCATCATCAACATAATATTGCCTTGAAAGTTCTAAGACAGCTCTGGCAGCTAGGCTTGTATGTTTTGCAAACTGAGCTGCTGCTGTGCAGCAGAGGTAGCATCCTTTAATTTCATGTTGCAATTCTGCCTGCCAATGGAAACATTACCATCACCATCTCAAGGAAATAATTGCCCATGTTCCAACCTTTCATCCTTGAAAACTAAGTGGCATGAACCCCCATCATCAACACAGTATTGCCTTGAAAGTTCTACAACAGCTCTGGCAGCTAGGCTAGCATGCTCTGCAATCTCAGTCGCTACTTGAGTAGCAAATGTAGCATCGTTAAATTTCATGTTCCAATTTTGCCTGCCAATAAAAAAATTACCATTACCATCTGCAGGAAATGATTGCCCATGTTCCAACCTTTCATCCTTGAAACCTAAGTGGCATGAACCACCATCATCAACACAATATTGCCTTGAAAGTTCTACAACAGCTCTAGCAACCAGGCTTGGATGTTCTGCAAACTCAGCCGTTGCTTGAGCAGCAGAGGCATCATCCTTAAATTTCTTGTTCGAATTCTACCTCCTATCAGAAAAATTTCCATTACTATCTCCAGGAAATGATTGCCTATGTTCCAACCTTTCATCCTTGAAACCTATGTGGCATGAACCACCTTCATCAGCACAGTATTGCCTTGAAAATTCTACAATAGCTCTGGCAGCTAGGCTTGCATGTTTTGCAAACTCTGCCGCTGCTTGAGTAGCAGAGGTAGCATCCTTAAATTTCTTGGTCCAATTCTGCCTGCCAATAGAAAAGTTACTATTACCATCTCAAGGAAATGATTGCCCATGTTCCAACTTTTCATCCTTGAAAACTAAGTGGCATGAACCACCTTCATCAACACAATATTGCCTTGAAAGTTCTACAACAGCTATGTCAGCTAGGCTTGCATATTCTGCAAACGCAGTTGCTGCTTGTGCAGAAGAGGTAGCATCCTTAAAATTTACGTTCCAATTCTGCCTACCAACAGAAACATTACCATCACCATCTCAAGGAAATGATTGCCCATGTTCCAACCTTTCATCCTTGAAAACTAAGTGGCATGAACCACCATCATCAACATAGTATTGCCTTGAAAGTTCTACAACAGCTCTGGCAGTTAGGCTTGCATGTTCTACAAACTCAGTCGCTACTTGAGCAGCAGAGGTAGCATCCTTAAATTTCATGTTCCAATACTGCTTGCCAATAGAAAAATTACCATTACCATCTCCATGAAAAAATTGCCCATGTTCCAATCTTTTATCCTTGAAACCTAAGTGGAATAAACCACCATCATCAACACAATATTGTCTTGAAAGTTCTACAACAGCTCTGGCAGCTAGGCTTGCATGATCTGAAAACTCAGCCGCTACTTGAGCAGCAGAGGTAGCATCCTTAAAGATTATGTTCCAATTCTGCCAACAGAAAAATTACCATTACCATCTCAAGGAAATGATTGCCCATGTTTTAACCTTTCATTCTTGAAAACTAAGTGGCATGAACCACCATCATCAACATAATATTGCCTTGAAAGTTCTACAACAGCTCTGAAAGCTAGGCTTGTATGTTTTGCAAACTGAGCTGCTGCTGTGCAGCAGAGGTAGCATCCTTTAATTTCATGTTGCAATTCTGCCTGCCAACGGAAACATTACCATCACCATCTCACGGAAATGATTGCCCATGTTCCAACCTTTCATCCTTGAAAACTAAGTGGCATGAACCCCCATCATCAACACAGTATTGCCTTGAAAGTTCTAAAACTGCTCTGGCAGCTAGGCTTGCATGCTCTGCAATCTCAGTCACTACTTGAGTAGCAAATGTAGCATCCTTAAATTTCATGTTCCAATTTTGCCTGCCAATAAAAAAATTACCATTACCATCTGCAGGAAATGATTGCCCATGTTCCAACCTTTCATCCTTGAAACCTAAGTGGCATGAACCACCATCATCAACACAATATTGCCTTGAAAGTTCTACAACAGCTCTAGCAACTAGGCTTCGATGTTCTGCAAACTCAGCCGTTGCTTGAGCAGTAGAGGTATCATCCTTAAATTTCATGTTCCAATTCTACCTGCTATCAGAAAAATTTCCATTACTATCTCCAGGAAATGATTGCCCATTTTCCAACTTTTCATTCTTGAAACCTAAGTGGCATGAACCACCATCATCAACATAGTATTGCCTTGAAAATTCTGCAACAGCTCTGGCAGCTAGGCTTGCATGTTCTGCAAACTCAGCCGCTGCTTGAGTAGGAGAGGTAGCATCCTTAAATTTCTTGTTCCAATTCTGCCTGCCAATAGAAAAATTACTATTACCATATCAAGGAAATGATTGCCTATGTTCCAACTTTTCATCCTTGAAAACTAAGTGGCATGAACCACCATCATCAACACAATATTGCCTTGAAAGTTCTACAACAGCTATGTCAGCTAGGCTTGCATGTTCTGCAAAATCAGCTGCTGCTTGTGCAGCAGAGGTAGCATCCGAAAAATTTATGTTCCAATTCTGCCTGCCAACAGAAACATTACCATCACAATCTCAAGGAAATGATTGCCCATGTTCCAACCTTTCATCCTTGAAAACTAAGTGGCATGAACCACCATCATCAACATAGTATTGCCTTAAAAGTTCTACAACAGCTCTGGCAGCTAGGCTTGCATGTTCTACAAACTCAGTCGCTACTTGAGCAGCAGAGGTAGCATCCTAAAATTTCATGTTCCAATACTGCTTGCCAACAGAAAAATTACCATTAGCGTCTCCAGGAAATGCTTGCCAATGTTCCAAACATTCATCCTTGAAGCCTAAGTGGCATAAACCTCCATCATCAACACAATATTTCTTGGAAAGTTCTCCAACAGTTGGGGCAACTAGGCTTGCATGTTCTCCAAACTCAGCCGCTGCTTAAGCAGCAGAGGTAGCATCCCTAAATTTTATGTTCCAATTCTGCCTGCCAACAGGAACATTACCATCACCATCTCAAGGAAATGATTGCCCATGTTCTAACCATTCATCCTTGAAAACTAAATGGCATGAACCACCATCATCAACATAGTATTGCCTTGAAAGTTCTACAATAGCTCTGGCAGCTAGGCTTGCATGTTCTGCAAACTCAGTCGCTACTTGAGCAGCAGAGGTAGCATCCTTAAATTTCATGTTCCAATTCTGCCTGCCAATAGAAAAATTACCATTACAATCTCCAGGAAATGCTTGTCCATGTTCCAACCTTTCATCCTTGAAACCTAAGTGGCAAGAACCACCATCATCAACACAATATTGCCTTGAAAGTTCTCCAACAGATCTGGCAGCTAGGCTTGCATGTTCTGCAAACTCAGTCGCTGCTTGAGTAGCAGAGGTAGCATCCTTAAATTTCATGTTCCAATTCTGCCTGTCAACAGAAAAATTACTATTACCGTCTCAAGGAAATGATTGCCCATGTTCCAACTTTTCATCCTTGAAAACTAAGTGGTATGAACCACCATCATCAATACAATATTGCTTTGAAAGTTCTACAACAGCTCTGGCAGCTAGGCTTGCATGTTATGCAAACTCACCCGCTGCTGTGCAGCAGAGGCAACATGCTTAAACTTTATGTTCCAATTCTACCTGCCAACAGAAACATTACCATCACCATCTCAAGGAAATGATTGCCCATGTTCCAACCTTTCATCCTTGAAAACTAAATGGCATGAACCACCATCATCAACACATTATTGCCTTGAAAGTTTTACAACAGCTCTGGCAGCTGGCATGAACCACCATCATCAACACAATATTGCCTTGAAAGTTCTACAATAGCTCCGGCAGCTAGGCTTGGTTGTTCTGCAAACTCAGCCGCTGCTTGAGCAGCAGAGGTAGCATCCTTAAATTTCATGTTCCAATTCTGCCTTCCAATAGTAAATTTACCATTTCCAGGAAATGATTGCCCATGTTCCAACCTTTTATCCTTGAAACTTAAGTGGCATGAACCACCATCATCAACACAATATTGCCTTGAAAGTTCTCCAACAGCTCTGGCAGCTAGGCTTGCATGTTCTGCAAACTCAGCCGCTTCTTGAGCAGTAGAGGTAGCATCCTTAAATTTCATGTTCCAATTCTGCCTGCCAACAAAACAATTACTATTACCATCTCAAGGAAATGATTGCCCATGTTTTAACCTTTCATCCTTGAAAACTAAGTGGCATGAACCACCATCATCAACATAATATTGCCTTGAAAGTTCTAAAATAGCTCTGGCAGCTAGGCTTGCATGTTCTGCAAACTCAGCCGCTGTTGTGCAGTAGAGGTAGCATCCTTAAATTTCATGTTCCAATTCTGCCTGCCAACGAAAACATTACCATCACCATCTCAAGGAAATGATTGCCCATGTTCCAACCTTTCATCCTTGAAACCTAAGTGGCATGAACCACCATCATCAACACAATATTGCCTTGAAAGTTCTACAACAGCTCTGGCAGCTAGGCTTGGTTGTTCTGCAAACTCAGCCGCTGCTTGAGCAGCAGAGGTAGCATCCTTAAAGTTCATGTTCCAATTCTGCCTTCCAATAGTAAATTTACCATTTCCAGGAAATGATTGCCCATGTTCAAACCTTTTATCCTTGAAACTTAAGTGGCATGAACCACCATCATCAACACAATATTGCCTTGAAAGTTCTACAACAGCTCTGGCAGCTAGGCTTGCATGTTCTGCAAACTCAGCTGCTGCTTGAGCAGCAGAGGTAGCATCCTTAAATTTCATGTTCCAATTCTGCCTGCCAACAGAAACATTACCATTACCATCTCAAGGAAATGATTGCCCATGTTCCAACCTTTCATCCTTGAAAACTAAGTGGCATGAACCACCATCATCAACATAATATTGCCTTGAAAGTTCTACAACAGCTCTGGCAGCTAGGCTTGCATGTTCTGCAAACTCAGTCGCTACTTGAGCAGCAGAGGTAGCATCCTAAAATTTCATGTTCCAATACTGCTTGCCAACAGAAAAATTACCATTAGCGTCTCCAGGAAATGCTTGCCAATGTTCCAAACATTCATCCTTGAAGCCTAAGTGGCATAAACCTCCATCATCAACACAATATTTCCTGGAAAGTTCTCCAACAGTTGGGGCAACTAGGCTTGCATGTTCTCCAAACTCAGCCGCTGCTTGAGCAGCAGAGGTAGCATCCCTAAATTTTATGTTCCAATTCTACCTGCCAACAGAAACATTACCATCACCATCTCAAGGAAATGATTGCCCATGTTCCAACCTTTCATCCTTGAAAACTAAATGGCATGAACCACCATCATCAACATAGTATTGCCTTGAAAGTTCTACAATAGCTCTGGCAGCTAGGCTTGCATGTTCTGCAAACTCAGTCGCTACTTGAGCAGCAGAGGTAGCATCCTTAAATTTCATGTTCCAATTCTGCCTGCCAATAGAAAAATTACCATTACAATCTCCAGGAAATGCTTGTCCATGTTCCAACCTTTCATCCTTGAAACCTAAGTGGCAAGAACCACCATCATCAACACAATATTGCCTTGAAAGTTCTCCAACAGATCTGGCAGCTAGGCTTGCATGTTCTGCAAACTCAGTCGCTGCTTGAGTAGCAGAGGTAGCATCCTTAAATTTCATGTTCCAATTCTGCCTGTCAACAGAAAAATTACTATTACCGTCTCAAGGAAATGATTGCCCATGTTCCAACTTTTCATCCTTGAAAACTAAGTGGTATGAACCACCATCATCAATACAATATTGCTTTGAAAGTTCTACAACAGCTCTGGCAGCTAGGCTTGCATGTTATGCAAACTCACCCGCTGCTGTGCAGCAGAGGCAACATGCTTAAACTTTATGTTCCAATTCTACCTGCCAACAGAAACATTACCATCACCATCTCAAGGAAATGATTGCCCATGTTCCAACCTTTCATCCTTGAAAACTTAAGTGGCATGAACCACCATCATCAACACAATATTGCCTTGAAAGTTCTACAACAGCTCTGGCAGCTAGGCTTGGTTGTTCTGCAAACTCAGCCGCTGCTTGAGCAGCAGAGGTAGCATCCTTAAATTTCATGTTCCAATTCTGCCTTCCAATAGTAAATTTACCATTTCCAGGAAATGATTGCCCATGTTCCAACCTTTTATCCTTGAAACTTAAGTGGCATGAACCACCATCATCAACACAATATTGCCTTGAAAGTTCTCCAACAGCTCTGGCAGCTAGGCTTGCATGTTCTGCAAACTCAGCCGCTTCTTGAGCAGTAGAGGTAGCATCCTTAAATTTCATGTTCCAATTCTGCCTGCCAACAGAACAATTACTATTACCATCTCAAGGAAATGATTGCCCATGTTTTAACCTTTCATCCTTGAAAACTAAGTGGCATGAACCACCATCATCAACATAATATTGCCTTGAAAGTTCTAAAACAGCTCTGGCAGCTAGGCTTGCATGTTCTGCAAACTCAGCCGCTGTTGTGCAGTAGAGGTAGCATCCTTAAATTTCATGTTCCAATTCTGCCTGCCAACGAAAACATTACCATCACCATCTCAAGGAAATGATTGCCCATGTTCCAACCTTTCATCCTTGAAACCTAAGTGGCATGAACCACCATCATCAACACAATATTGCCTTGAAAGTTCTACAACAGCTCTGGCAGCTAGGCTTGGTTGTTCTGCAAACTCAGCCGCTGCTTGAGCAGCAGAGGTAGCATCCTTAAATTTCATGTTCCAATTCTGCCTTCCAATAGTAAATTTACCATTTCCAGGAAATGATTGCCCATGTTCCAACCTTTTATCCTTGAAACTTAAGTGGCATGAACCACCATCATCAACACAATATTGCCTTGAAAGTTCTCCAACAGCTCTGGCAGCTAGGCTTGCATGTTCTGCAAACTCAGCCGCTGCTTGAGCAGTAGAGGTAGCATCCTTAAATTTCATGTTCCAATTCTGCCTGCCAACAGAACAATTACTATTACCATCTCAAGGAAATGATTGCCCATGTTTTAACCTTTCATCCTTGAAAACTAAGTGGCATGAACCACCATCATCAACATAATATTGCCTTGAAAGTTCTAAAACAGCTCTGGCAGCTAGGCTTGCATGTTCTGCAAACTCAGTCGCTGTTGTGCAGTAGAGGTAGCATCCTTAAATTTCATGTTCCAATTCTGCCTGCCAATAGAAAAATTACCATCACCATCTCAAGGAAATGATTGCCCATGTTCCAACCTTTCATCCTTGAAACCTAAGTGGCATGAACCACCATCATCAACACAATATTGCCTTGAAAGTTCTACAACAGCTCTGGCAGCTAGGCTTGGTTGTTCTGCAAACTCAGCCGCTGCTTGAGCAGCAGAGGTAGCATCCTTAAATTTCATGTTCCAATTCTGCCTTCCAATAAGAAAAAGTAAAATTTACCATTTCCAGGAAATGATTGCCCATGTTCCAACCTTTTATCCTTGAAACTTAAGTGGCATGAACCACCATCATCAACACAATATTGCCTTGAAAGTTCTCCAACAGATCTGGCAGCTAGGCTTGCATGTTCTGCAAACTCAGTCGCTGCTTGAGTAGCAGAGGTAGCATCCTTAAATTTCATGTTCCAATTCTGCCTGTCAACAGAAAAATTACTATTACCGTCTCAAGGAAATGATTGCCCATGTTCCAACTTTTCATCCTTTAAAACTAAGTGGTATGAACCACCATCATCAATACAATATTGCTTTGAAAGTTCTACAACAGCTCTGGCAGCTAGGCTTGCATGTTATGCAAACTCACCTGCTGCTGTGCAGCAGAGGCAACATGCTTAAACTTTATGTTCCAATTCTACCTGCCAACAGAAACATTACCATCACTATCTCAAGGAAATGATTGCCCATGTTCCAACCTTTCATCCTTGAAAACTAAATGGCATGAACCACCATCATCAACACAATATTGCCTTGAAAGTTCTACAATAGCTCCGGCAGCTAGGCTTGGTTGTTCTGCAAACTCAGCCGCTGCTTGAGCAGCAGAGGTAGCATCCATAATTTCATGTTCCAATTCTGCCTTCCAATAGTAAATTTACCATTTCCAGGAAATGATTGCCCATGTTCCAACCTTTTATCCTTGAAACTTAAGTGGCATGAACCACCATCATCAACACAATATTGCCTTGAAAGTTCTCCAACAGCTCTGGCAGCTAGGCTTGCATGTTCTGCTAACTCAGCCGCTTCTTGAGCAGTAGAGGTAGCATCCTTAAATTTCATGTTCCAATTCTGCCTGCCAACAGAACAATTACTATTACCATCTCAAGGAAATGATTGCCCATGTTTTAACCTTTCATCCTTGAAAACTAAGTGGCATGAACCACCATCATCAACATAATATTGCCTTGAAAGTTCTAAAACAGCTCTGGCAGCTAGGCTTGCATGTTCTGCAAACTCAGCCGCTGTTGTGCAGTAGAGGTAGCATCCTTAAATTTCATGTTCCAATTCTGCCTGCCAACGAAAACATTACCATCACCATCTCAAGGAAATGATTGCCCATGTTCCAACCTTTCATCCTTGAAACCTAAGTGGCATGAACCACCATCATCAACACAATATTGCCTTGAAAGTTCTACAACAGCTCTGGCAGCTAGGCTTTGTTGTTCTGCAAACTCAGCCGCTGCTTGAGCAGCAGAGGTAGCATCCTTAAATTTCATGTTCCAATTCTGCCTTCCAATAGTAAATTTACCATTTCCAGGAAATGATTGCCCATGTTCCAACCTTTTATCCTTGAAACTTAAGTGGCATGAACCACCATCATCAACACAATATTGCCTTGAAAGTTCTCCAACAGCTCTGGCAGCTAGGCTTGCATGTTCTGCAAACTCAGCCGCTTCTTGAGCAGTAGAGGTAGCATCCTTAAATTTCATGTTCCAATTCTGCCTGCCAACAGAAAAATTACTATTACCATCTCAAGGAAATGATTGCCCATGTTTTAACCTTTCATCCTTGAAAACTAAGTGGCATGAACCACCATCATCAACATAATATTGCCTTGAAAGTTCTAAAACAGCTCTGGCAGCTAGGCTTGCATGTTCTGCAAACTCAGCCGCTGTTGTGCAGTAGAGGTAGCATCCTTAAATTTCATGTTCCAATTCTGCCTGCCAATGAAAACATTACCATCACCATCTCAAGGAAATGATTGCCCATGTTCCAACCTTTCATCCTTGAAACCTAAGTGGCATGAACCACCATCATCAACACAATATTGCCTTGAAAGTTCTACAACAGCTCTGGCAGCTAGGCTTGGTTGTTCTGCAAACTCAGCCGCTGCTTGAGCAGCAGAGGTAGCATCCTTAAATTTCATGTTCCAATTCTGCCTTCCAATAGTAAATTTACCATTTCCAGGAAATGATTGCCCATGTTCCAACCTTTTATCCTTGAAACTTAAGTGGCATGAACCACCATCATCAACACAATATTGCCTTGAAAGTTCTCCAACAGATCTGGCAGCTAGGCTTGCATGTTCTGCAAACTCAGTCGCTGCTTGAGTAGCAGAGGTAGCATCCTTAAATTTCATGTTCCAATTCTGCCTGTCAACAGAAAAATTGCTATTACCGTCTCAAGGAAATGATTGCCCATGTTTTAACCTTTCATCCTTGAAAACTAAGTGGCATGAACCACCATCATCAACATAATATTGCCTTGAAAGTTCTAAAACAGCTCTGGCAGCTAGGCTTGCATGTTCTGCAAACTCAGCCGCTGTTATGCAGTAGAGGTAGCATCCTTAAATTTCATGTTCCAATTCTGCCTGCCAACAGAACAATTACTATTACCATCTCAAGGAAATGATTGCCCATGTTTTAACCTTTCATCCTTGAAAACTAAGTGGCATGAACCACCATCATCAACATAATATTGCCTTGAAAGTTCTAAAACAGCTCTGGCAGCTAGGCTTGCATGTTCTGCAAACTCAGCCGCTGTTGTGCAGTAGAGGTAGCATCCTTAAATTTCATGTTCCAATTCTGCCTGCCAACGAAAACATTACCATCACCATCTCAAGGAAATGATTGCCCATGTTCCAACCTTTCATCCTTGAAACCTAAGTGGCATGAACCACCATCATCAACACAATATTGCCTTGAAAGTTCTACAACAGCTCTGGCAGCTAGGCTTGGTTGTTCTGCAAACTCAGCCGCTGCTTGAGCAGCAGAGGTAGCATCCTTAAATTTCATGTTCCAATTCTGCCTTCCAATAGTAAATTTACCATTTCCAGGAAATGATTGCCCATGTTCCAACCTTTTATCCTTGAAACTTAAGTGGCATGAACCACCATCATCAACACAATATTGCCTTGAAAGTTCTCCAACAGCTCTGGCAGCTAGGCTTGCATGTTCTGCAAACTCAGCCGCTTCTTGAGCAGTAGAGGTAGCATCCTTAAATTTCATGTTCCAATTCTGCCTGCCAACAGAACAATTACTATTACCATCTCAAGGAAATGATTGCCCATGTTTTAACCTTTCATCCTTGAAAACTAAGTGGCATGAACCACCATCATCAACATAATATTGCCTTGAAAGTTCTAAAACAGCTCTGGCAGCTAGGCTTGCATGTTCTGCAAACTCAGCCGCTGTTGTGCAGTAGAGGTAGCATCCTTAAATTTCATGTTCCAATTCTGCCTGCCAACGAAGACATTACCATCACCATCTCAAGGAAATGATTGCCCATGTTCCAACCTTTCATCCTTGAAACCTAAGTGGCATGAACCACCATCATCAACACAATATTGCCTGGAAAGTTCTACAACAGCTCTGGCAGCTAGGCTTGGTTGTTCTGCAAACTCAGCTGCTGCTTGAGCAGCAGAGGTAGCATCCTTCAAATTCATGTTCCAATTCTGCCTTCCAATCGTAAATTTACCATTTCCAGGAAATGATTGCCCATGTTCCAACCTTTTATCCTTGAAACTTAAGTGGCATGAACCACCATCATCAACACAATATTGCCTTGAAAGTTCTCCAACAGATCTGGCAGCTAGGCTTGCATGTTCTGCAAACTCAGTCGCTGCTTGAGTAGCAGAGGTAGCATCCTTAAATTTCATGTTCCAATTCTGCCTGTCAACAGAAAAATTGCTATTACCGTCTCAAGGAAATGATTGCCCATGTTTTAACCTTTCATCCTTGAAAACTAAGTGGCATGAACCACCATCATCAACATAATATTGCCTTGAAAGTTCTAAAACAGCTCTGGCAGCTAGGCTTGCATGTTCTGCAAACTCAGCCGCTGTTGTGCAGTAGAGGTAGCATCCTTAAATTTCATGTTCCAATTCTGCCTGCCAACGAAAACATTACCATCACCATCTCAAGGAAATGATTGCCCATGTTCCAACCTTTCATCCTTGAAAACTAAATGGCATGAACCACCATCATCAACACAGTATTGCCTTGAAAGTTTTACAACAGCTCTGGCAGCTGGCATGAACCACCATCATCAACACAATATTGCCTTAAAAGTTCTACAACAGCTCCGGCAGCTAGGCTTGGTTGTTCTGCAAACTCAGCCGCTGCTTGAGCAGTAGAGGTAGCATCCTTAAATTTCATGTTCCAATTCTTCCTTCCAATAGTAAATTTACCATTTCCAGGAAATGATTGCCCATGTTCCAACCTTTTATCCTTGAAACTTAAGTGGCATGAACCACCATCATCAACACAATATTGCCTTGAAAGTTCTCCAACAGCTCTAGGAGCTAGGCTTGCATGTTCTGCAAACTCAGCCGCTTCTTGAGCAGTAGAGGTAGCATCCTTAAATTTCATGTTCCAATTCTGCCTGCCAACAGAACAATTACTATTACCATCTCAAGGAAATGATTGCCCATGTTTTAACCTTTCATCCTTGAAAACTAAGTGGCATGAACCACCATCATCAACATAATATTGCCTTGAAAGTTCTAAAACAGCTCTGGCAGCTAGGCTTGCATGTTCTGCAAACTCAGCCGCTGTTGTGCAGTAGAGGTAGCATCTTTAAATTTCATGTTCCAATTCTGCCTGCCAACGAAAACATTACCATCACCATCTCAAGGAAATGATTGCCCATGTTCCAACCTTTCATCCTTGAAACCTAAGTGGCATGAACCACCATCATCAACACAATATTGCCTGGAAAGTTCTACAATAGCTCTGGCAGCTAGGCTTGGTTGTTCTGCAAACTCAGCTGCTGCTTGAGCAGCAGAGGTAGCATCCTTCAAATTCATGTTCCAATTCTGCCTTCCAATAGTAAATTTACCATTTCCAGGAAATGATTGCCCATGTTCCAACCTTTTATCCTTGAAACTTAAGTGGCATGAACCTCCATCATCAACACAATATTGCCTTGAATGTTCTCCAACAGCTCTGGCAGCTAGGCTTGCATGTTCTGCAAACTCAGCCACTTCTTGAGCAGTAGAGGTAGCATCCTTAAATTTCATGTTCCAATTCTGCCTGCCAACAGAACAATTACTATTACCATCTCAAGGAAATGATTGCCCATGTTTTAACCTTTCATCCTTGAAAACTAAGTGGCATGAACCACCATCATCAACATAATATTGCCTTGAATGTTCTAAAACAGCTCTGGCAGCTAGGCTTGCATGTTCTGCAAACTCAGCCGCTGTTGTGCAGTAGAGGTAGCATCCTTAAATTTCATGTTCCAATTCTGCCTGCCAACGAAAACATTACCATCACCATCTCAAGGAAATGATTGCCCATGTTCCAACCTTTCATCCTTGAAACCTAAGTGGCATGAACCACCATCATCAACACAATATTGCCCTGAAAGTTCTATAGCAGCTCTGGCAGCTAGGCTGGCATGTTCTGCAAACTCAATCGCTGCTTGAGCAGTAGAGGTAGCATCCTTAAATTTCATAATCCAATTCTGCCTGCCAATAGATAAATTAATTTCCCATGTTCCAACCTTTCATCCTTGAAACCTAAGTGGCATGAACCACCATCATCGACACAATATTGTCTTGAAAGTTCTACAACAGCTCTGGCAGCTAGGCTTAGTTGTTTTGCAAACTCAGCCGCTGCTTGAGCAGCAGAGGTAGAATCCTTAAATTTTATGTTCAAATTCTGCCTGCCAATAGAAAATTTACCATCTCAAGGAAATGATTGCCCATGTTCAAACCTTTCATCCTTGAAACCTAAGTGGCATGAACCAACATCATCAACACAATATTGCCTTGAAACTTCTACAACAGCTCTGGCAGCTAGGCTGGCATGTTTTGCAAAATCAGCCGCTGCTTGAGCAGCAGAGGTAGCATCCTTAAATTTAATGTTCGAACTCTGCCTGCCAAAAGAAACATTACCATTACCATCTCCAGGAAATGATTGCCCATGTTCCAACCTTTCATCCTTGAAACCTAAGTGGTATGAACTACCATCATCAACACAATATTGCCTTGAAAGTTCTACAACAGCTCTGGCAGCTAGGCTTGCATGTTCTCAGCCGCTGCTTGAGCATTAGAGGTAGCATCCTTAAATTTCATGTTTCAATTCTGCCTGGCAATAGAAAAATTACCATTACCATCTCCAGGAAATGATTACCCATGTTCCAACCTTTCATCCTTGAAACCTAAGTGGCATGAACAACCATCATCATCACAATATTGCCTTGAAAGTTCTACAACAGCTCTGGTAGCTAGGCTGGCATGTTCTACAAAATCAGCCGCTACTTGAGCAGCAGAGGTAGCATCCTTAAATTTAATGTTCCAACTCTGCCTGCCAACAGAAACATTACCATTACCATCTCTGTGAAATGATTGCCCATGTTCCAGCAGCAGAGGTAGCATCCTTAAATTTCATGTTCCAATTCTGCCTGCCAATAGAAATATTACCATTACCATCTCCAGGATATGATTGCCAACGTTCCAACCTTTTATCCTTGAAACCTAAGTGGCATGAACCACCATCATCAACACAATATTGCCTTGAAAGTTTTACAACAGCTCTGGCAGCTAGGCTTGCATGTTCTGCAAACGCAGTCGCTACTTGAGCAGCAGAGGTAGCATCCTTAAATTTCATGTTCCAATTCTACCTGCCAACAGAAAAATTACCATTACCATCTCAAGGAAATGATTGCCCATGTTCCAACCTTTCATCCTTGAAAACTAAGTGGCATGAACCACCATCATCAACACAATATTGCCTTGAAAGTTCTACAACAGCTCTAGCAGCTAGGCTTGGATGTTCTGCAAACTCAGCCGCTGCTTGAGCAGCAGTGGTAGCATCCTTAAATTTCATATTCCAATTCTGCCTGCCAATAGAAACTTTACCATCTCCAGGAAATGATTGCCCATGTTCTAACGTTTTATCCTTGAAACCTAAGTGGCATGAACCATTATCATCAACACAATATTTCTTTGAAAGTTCTACAACAGCTCTGGCAGCTTGGCTTGCATGTTCTACAAACTGAGTCGCTGTTGTGCAGTAGAGGTAGCATCCTTAAATTTCATGTTCCAATTCTGTCTGCCAACGAAAACATTACCATCACCATCTCAAGGAAATGATTGCCCATGTTCCAACCTTTCATCCTTGAAACCTAAGTGGCATGAACCACCATCATCAACACAATATTGCCTTGAAAGTTCTACAATAGCTCCGGCAGCTAGGCTTGGATGTTCTGCAAACTCAGCCGCTGCTTGAGCAGCAGTGGTAGCATCCTTAAATTTCATATTCCAATTCTGCCTGCCAATAGAAAATTTACCATCTTCAGGAAATGATTGCCCATGTTCTAACGTTTTATCCTTGAAACCTAAGTGGCATGAACCATCATCATCAACACAATATTTCTTTGAAAGTTCTACAACAGCTCTGGCAGCTTGGCTTGCATGTTCTACAAACTCAGTCGCTGTTGTGCAGTAGAGGTAGCATCCTTAAATTTCATGTTCCAATTCTGCCTGCCAACGAAAACATTACCATCACCATCTCAAGGAAATGATTTCCCATGTTCCAACCTTTCATCCTTGAAACCTAAGTGGCATGAACCACCATCATCAACACAATATTGCCTTGAAAGTTCTACAACAGCTCTGGCAGCTAGGCTGGCATGTTCTGCAAACTCAATCGCTGCTTGAGCAGCAGAGGTAGCATCCTTAAATTTCATAATCCAATTCTGCCTGCCAATAGATAAATTAATTGCCCATGTTCCAACCTTTCATCCTTGAAACCTAAGTGGCATGAACCACCATCATCGACACAATATTGCCTTGAAAGTTCTACAACAGCTCTGGCAGCTAGGCTTAGTTGTTTTGCAAACTCAGCCGCTGCTTGAGCAGCAGAGGTAGAATCCTTAAATTTTATGTTCAAATTCTGCCTGCCAATAGAAAATTTACCATCTCAAGGAAATGATTGCCCATGTTCCAACCTTTCATCCTTGAAACCTAAGTGGCATGAACCAACATCATCAACACAATATTGCCTTGAAAGTTCTACAACAGCTTTGGCAGCTAGGCTTGCATGTTCTCAGTCGCTGTTGTGCAGTAGAGGTAGCATCCTTAAATTTCATGTTCCAATTCTGCCTGCCAACGAAAACATTACCATCACCATCTCAAGGAAATGATTGCCCATGTTCCAACCTTTCATCCTTGAAACCTAAGTGGCATGAACCACCATCATCAACACAATATTGCCTTGAAAGTTCTACAACAGTTCTGGCAGCTAGGCTGGCATGTTCTGCAAACTCAATCGCTGCTTGAGCAGCAGAGGTAGCATCCTTAAATTTCATAATCCAATTCTGCCTGCCAATAGATAAATTAATTGCCCATGTTCCAACCTTTCATCCTTGAAACCTAAGTTGCAAGAACCACCATCATCGACACAATATTGCCTTGAAAGTTCTACAACAGCACTGGCAGCTAGGCTTAGTTGTTTTGCAAACTCAGCCGCTGCTTGAGCAGCAGAGGTAGAATCCTTAAATTTTATGTTCAAATTCTGCCTGCCAATAGAAAATTTACCATCTCAAGGAAATGATTGCCCATGTTCCAACCTTTCATCCTTGAAACCTAAGTGGCATGAACCAACATCATCAACACAATATTGCCTTGATAGTTCTACAACAGCTCTGGCAGCTAGGCTTGCATGTTCTCAGCTGCTGCTTGAGCATTAGAGGTAGCATCCTTAAATTTCGTATTTCAATTCTGCCTGGCAATAGAAAAATTACCATTACCATCTCCAGGAAATGATTACCCATGTTCCAACCTTTCATCCTTGAAACTTAAGTGGCATGAACCAACATCATCAACACAATATTGCCTTGAAAGTTCTACAACAGCTCTGGCAGCTAGGCTGGCATGTTCTACAAAATCAGCCGCTACTTGAGCAGCAGAGGTAGCATCCTTAAATTTAATGTTCCAACACTGCCTGCCAACAGAAACATTACCATTACCATCTCTGTGAAATGATTGCCCATGTTCCAGCAGCAGAGGTAGCATCCTTAAATTTCATGTTCCAATTCTGCCTGCCAATAGAAATATTACCATTACCATCTCTAGGATATGATTGCCCACGTTCCAACCTTTTATCCTTGAAACATAAGTGGCATGAACCACCATCATCAACATAATATTGCCTTGAAAGTTTTACAACAGCTCTGGCAGCTAGGCTTGCATGTTCTGCAAATGCAGTCGCTACTTGAGCAGCAGAGGTAGCATCCTTTAATTTCATGTTCCAATTCTACCTGCCAACAGAAAAATTACCATTACCATCTCAAGGAAATGATTGCCCATGTTCCAACCTTTCATCCTTGAAAACTAAGTGGCATGAACCACCATCATCAACACAATATTGCCTTGAAAGTTCTACAACAGCTCTAGCAGCTAGGCTTGGATGTTCTGCAAACTCAGCCGCTGCTTGAGCAGCAGAGGTAGCATCCTTAAATTTCATATTCCAATTCTGCCTGCCAATAGAAAATTTACCATCTCCAGGAAATGATTGCCCATGTTCTAACGTTTTATCCTTGAAACCTAAGTGGCATGAACCATCATCATCAACACAATATTTCTTTGAAAGTTCTACAACAGCTCTGGCAACTTGGCTTGCATGTTCTACAAACTCAGTCGCTGCTTGAGCAGCAGAGGTAGCATCCTTAAATTTCATATTCCAATTCTTCCTGCCAATAGAAATATTACCATTACAACATCTCTGGCAGCTAGGATTGCATGTTCTGGAAACTCAGCCACTCCTTGAGCAGCAAAGGTAGCATCCTTAAATTTCATGTTCCAATTCTACTTGCCAACAGAAAAATTAACATTATCATCTCCAGGAAATGCTTGCCCATGTTCCAACCTTTCATCCTTGAAACCTAAGTGGCATGAACCACCATCATCAACACAATATTGCCTTGAAAGTTCTACAACAACATTGGCAGCTAGGCTTGGATGTAATGCAAACTCAGCCGCTGCTTGAGCAGCAGAGGTAGCATCCTTAAATTTCATGTTCCAATTCTGCCTGCCAATAGAAAATTTACCATCTCCAGGAAATTATTGCCCATGTTCCAACCTTTTATCCTTGAAACCTAAGTGGCATGAACCACCACCATCAACACAATATTGCCTTGAAAGTTCTATAACAGCTCTTGTAGCTAGGCCTGCATGTTCTGCAAACTCAGTCGCTACTTGAGCAGCAGAGGTAGCATCCTTAAATTTCATGGTCCAATTCTGCTTGCCAATAGAAAATTTACCATCTCCAGGAAATGATTGCCCATGTTCCAACCTTTTATCCTTGAAACCTAAGTGGCATGAACCATCATCATCAACACAATATTTCCTTGAAAGTTCTACAACAGCTCTGGCAGCTAGGCTTGCATGTTCTGCAAACTCAGCCGCTGCTTGAGCAGCCGAGGTAACATCCTTAAATTTCAAGCTCCAATTCTGCCTTCCAATAGAAAATTTACCATCTCCATGAAATGATTGCCCATGTTCTAACCTTTTATCCTTGAAAACTACGTGGCATGAACCATCATCATCAACACAATATTGCCTTGAAAGTTCTACAACATCTCTGGCAGCTAGGCATGCATGTTCTGCAAACTCAGCCGCTGCATGAGCAGCACAGGTAGCATCCTTAAATTTCATGTTCCAATTCTGCCTGCCAATAGAAAATTTACCATCTCGAGGAAATGATTGCCCATGTTCCAACCTTTTATCCTTGAAACCTAAGTGGCATGAACCATCATCATCAACACAATATTTCCTTGAAAGTTCTACAACAGCTCTGACAGCTAGGCTTGCATGTTCTGCAAACTCAGTCACTGCTTGAGCAGCAGAGGTAGCAAACTTAAATTTCATGTTCCAATTCTGCCTGCCAATAGAAAATTTACCATCTCCAGGAAATGATTACCCATGTTCCAACCTTTTATCCTTGAAACCTAAGTGGCATGAACCATCATCATCAACACAATATTTCATTGAAAGTTCTACAACAGCTCTGACGGCTAGGCTTGCATGTTCTGCAAACTTAATCACTGCTTGAGCAGCAGAGGTAGCATCCTTAAATTTCATGTTCCAATTCTGCCTGCCAGTAGAAATATTACCATTACCATCTCAAGGAAATGATTGCCCATGTTCCAACTTTTCATCCTTGAAACCTAAGTGGCATGAACCATTATCATCAACACAATATTGCCTTGAAAGTTCTACAACAGCTCTGGCAGCTTGGCTTGCATGTTCTGCAAATTTAGTCGCTACTTGAGTAGCAGAGGTAGCATCCTTAAATTTCATAGACCAAATCTGCCTGCCAATAGAAAAATTACCATTACCATCTCCAGAAAATGATTGCCCATGTTCCAACCTTTTATCCTTGAAACCTCAGTGGCATGAACCATCATCATCAACACAATATTGCCTTGAAAGTTCTACAACAGCTCTGGTAGCTAGGCTTGCATATTCTGCAAACTTAGCCGCTACTTGAGCAGTAGAGGTAGCATCCTTAAATTTCATGTTCCAATTCTGCCTGCCAATAGAAATATTACCATTACCATCTCCAGGTTATGATTGCCCACGTTCAAGGGAATGATTGCCCATGTTCCAACCTTTCATCCTAGAAACCTAAGTGGCATGAACCATCATCATCAATACAATATTGCCTTAAAAGTTCTACAACGGCTCTGGCAGCTAGGTTTTCATGTTCTGCCAACTCAGCCGCTGCTTGATTAGCAGAGGTAGCATCCTTAAATTTCATGTTCCAATTCTGCCTGCCAATAGAAAATTTACCATCTCCAGGAAATGATTGCCCATGTTCCAACCTTTTATCCTTGAAATCTAAGTGGAATGAACCATCATCATCAACACAACATTGCCTTGAAAGTTCTACAACAGCTCTGGCAGCTAGGCTTGCATGTTCTGCATAATCAGTCGCTACTTGAGCACCAGAGGTAGCATCCTTAAATTTCATGTTCCAATTCTGCCTGCCAATAGAAATATTACCATTACCATCTCCAGGATATGATTGCCCACGTTCCAACCTTTTATCCTTGAAACCTAAGTGGCATGAACCACCATCATCAACACAATATTGCCTTGAAAGTTTTACAACAGCTCTGGCAGCTAGGCTTGCATGTTCTGCAAATGCAGTCGCTACTAGAGCAGCAGAGGTAGCATCCTTAAATTTCATGTTCCAATTCTGCCTGCCAATAGAAAATTTACCATCTCCAGGAAATGATTGCCCATGTTCCAACCTTTTATCCTTGAAATCTAAGTGGAATGAACCATCATCATCGACACAACATTGCCTTGAAAGTTCTACAACAGCTCTGGCAGCTAGGCTTGCATGTTCTGCATATTCAGTCGCTACTTGAGCAGCAGAGGTAGCATCCTTAAATTTCATGTTCCAATTCTGCATGCCAATAGAAATATTACCATTACCATCTCCAGGATATGATTGCCCACGTTCCAACCTTTTATCCTTGAAACCTAAGTGGCATGAACCACCATCATCAACACAATATTGCCTTGAAAGTTTTACAACAGCTCTGGCAGCTAGGCTTGCATGTTCTGCAGATGCAGTCGCTACTTGAGCAGCAGAGGTAGCATCCTTAAATTTCATGTTCCAATTCTACCTGCCAATAGAAAAATTACCATTACCATCTCTGTGAAATGATTGCCCATGTTCCAGCAGCAGAGGTAGCATCCTTAAATTTCATGTTCCAATTCTGCCTGCCAATAGAAATATTACCATTACCATCTCTAGGATATGATTGCCCACGTTCCATCCTTTT
Organism: Nicotiana tomentosiformis; assembly: GCF_000390325.3. Classification (NCBI taxonomy): domain Eukaryota; kingdom Viridiplantae; phylum Streptophyta; class Magnoliopsida; order Solanales; family Solanaceae; genus Nicotiana; species Nicotiana tomentosiformis. Next base: position 22,344 of record NW_027174627.1, read on the forward strand.
ATCCTTGAAACCTATGTGGCATGAACCACCATCATCAACACAATATTGCCTTGAAAGTTTTACAACAGCTCTGGCAGCTAGGCTTGCATGTTCTGCAAACGCAGTCGCTACTTGAGCAGCAGAGGTAGCATCCTTTAATTTCATGTTCCAATTCTACCTGCCAACAGAAAAATTACCATTACCATCTCAAGGAAATGATTGCCCATGTTCCAACCTTTCATCCTTGAAAACTAAGTGGCATGAACCACCATCATCAACGCAATATTGCCTTGAAAGTTCTACAACAGCTCTAGCAGCTAGGCTTGGATGTTCTGCAAACTCAGCCGCTGCTTGAGCAGCAGTGGTAGCATCCTTAAATTTCATATTCCAATTCTGCCTGCCAATAGAAAATTTACCATCTCCAGGAAATGATTGCCCATGTTCTAACGTTTTATCCTTGAAACCTAAGTGGCGTGAACCATCATCATCAACACAATATTTCTTTGAAAGTTCTACAACAGCTCTGGCAGCTTGGCTTGCATGTTCTACAAACTCAGTCGCTGCTTGAGCAGCAGAGGTAGCATCCTTAAATTTCATATTCCAATTCTTCCTGCCAATAGAAATATTACCATTACAACATCTCTGGCAGCTAGGATTGCATGTTCTAGAAACTCAGCCAGCTCCTTGAGCAGCAAAGGTAGCATCCTTAAATTTCATGTTCCAATTCTACTTGCCAACAGAAAAATTAACATTATCATCTCCAGGAAATGCTTGCCCATGTTCCAACCTTTCATCCTTGAAACCTAAGTGGCATGAACCACCATCATCAACACAATATTGCCTTGAAAGTTCTACAACAACATTGGCAGCTAGGCTTGGATGTAATGCAAACTCAGCCGCTGCTTGAGCAGCAGAGGTAGCATCCTTAAATTTCATGTTCCAATTCTGCCTGCCAATAGAAAATTTACCATCTCCAGGAAATTATTGCCCATGTTCCAACCTTTTATCCTTGAAACCTAAGTGGCATGAACCACCACCATCAACACAATATTGCCTTGAAAGTTCTATAACAGCTCTTGTAGCTAGGCCTGCATGTTCTGCAAACTCAGTCGCTACTTGAGCAGCAGAGGTAGCATCCTTAAATTTCATGGTCCAATTCTGCTTGCCAATAGAAAATTTACCATCTCCAGGAAATGATTGCCCATGTTCCAACCTTTTATCCTTGAAACCTAAGTGGCATGAACCATCATCATCAACACAATATTTCCTTGAAAGTTCTACAACAGCTCTGGCAGCTAGGCTTGCATGTTCTGCAAACTCAGCCGCTGCTTGAGCAGCCGAGGTAGCATCCTTAAATTTTAAGTTCCAATTATGCCTGCCAATAGAAAATTTACCATCTCCAGGATATGATTGCCCATGTTCCAACCTTTTATCCTTGAAACCTAAGTGGCTTGAACCATCATCATCAACACAATATTGCCTTAAAAGTTCTACAACAGCTCTGGCAGCTAGGTTTGCATGTTCTGCAAACTCAGCTGCTGCTTGATTAGCAGAGGTAACATCCTTAAATTTCAAGCTCCAATTCTGCCTTCCAATAGAAAATTTACCATCTCCATGAAATGATTGCCCATGTTCCAACCTTTTATCCTTGAAAACTACGTGGCATGAACCATCATCATCAACACAATATTGCCTTGAAAGTTCTACAACATCTCTGGCAGCTAGGCATGCATGTTCTGCAAACTTAGCCGCTGCATGAGCAGCAGAGGTAGCATCCTTAAATTTCATGTTCCAATTCTGCCTGCCAATAGAAAATTTACCATCTCGAGGAAATGATTGCCCATGTTCCAACCTTTTATCCTTGAAACCTAAGTGGCATGAACCATCATCATCAACACAATATTTACTTGAAAGTTCTACAACAGATCTGACAGCTAGGCTTGCATGTTCTGCAAACTCAATCGCTGCTTGAGCAGCAGAGGTAGCAAACTTAAATTTCATGTTCCAATTCTGCCTGCCAATAGAAAATTTACCATCTCCAGGAAATGATTACCCATGTTCCAACCTTTTATCCTTGAAACCTAAGTGGCATGAACCATCATCATCAACACAATATTTCCTTGAAAGTTCTACAACAGCTCTGACAGCTAGGCTTGCATGTTCTGCAAACTTAATCACTGCTTGAGCAGCAGAGGTAGCATCCTTAAATTTGATGTTCCAATTCTGCCTGCCAGTAGAAATATTACCAATTACCATCTCAAGGAAATGATTGCCCCTGTTCCAACTTTTCATCCTTGAAACCTAAGTGGCATGAACCATCATCATCAACACAATATTGCCTTGAAAGTTCTACAACAGCTCTGGCAGCTTGGCTTGCATGTTCTGCAAATTTAGTCGCTACTTGAGTAGCAGAGGTAGCATCCTTAAATTTCATAGACCAAATCTGCCTGCCAATAGAAAAATTACCATTACCATCTCCAGGATATGATTGCCCACGTTCCAACCTTTTATCCTTGAAACCTAAGTGGCATGAACCACCATCATCAACACAATATTGCCTTGAAAGTTTTACAACAGCTCTGGCAGCTAGGCTTGCATGTTCTGCAAATGCAGTCGCTACTTGAGCAGCAGAGGTAGCATCATTAAATTTCATGTTCCAATTCTGCCTGCCAATAGAAAATTTACCATCTCCAGGAAATGATTGCCCATGTTCCAACCTTTTATCCTTGAAATCTAAGTGGAATGAACCATCATCATCAACACAACATTGCCTTGAAAGTTCTACAACAGCTCTGGCAGCTAGGCTTGCATGTTCTGCATATTCAGTCGCTACTTGAGCAGCAGAGGTAGCATCCTTAAATTTCATGTTCCAATTCTGCATGCCAATAGAAATATTACCATTACCATCTCCAGGATATGATTGCCCACGTTCCAACCTTTTATCCTTGAAACCTAAGTGGCATGAACCACCATCATCAACACAATATTGCCTTGAAAGTTTTACAACAGCTCTGGCAGCTAGGCTTGCATGTTCTGCAGATGCAGTCGCTACTTGAGCAGCAGAGGTAGCATCCTTAAATTTCATGTTCCAATTCTACCTGCCAATAGAAAAATTACCATTACCATCTCTGTGAAATGATTGCCCATGTTCCAGCAGCAGAGGTAGCATCCTTAAATTTCATGTTCCAATTCTGCCTGCCAATAGAAATATTACCATTACCATCTCTAGGATATGATTGCCCACGTTCCATCCTTTTATCCTTGAAACCTATGTGGCATGAACCACCATCATCAACACAATATTGCCTTGAAAGTTTTACAACAGCTCTGGCAGCTAGGCTTGCATGTTCTGCAAACGCAGTCGCTACTTGAGCAGCAGAGGTAGCATCCTTTAATTTCATGTTCCAATTCTACCTGCCAACAGAAAAATTACCATTACCATCTCAAGGAAATGATTGCCCATGTTCCAACCTTTCATCCTTGAAAACTAAGTGGCATGAACCACCATCATCAACGCAATATTGCCTTGAAAGTTCTACAACAGCTCTAGCAGCTAGGCTTGGATGTTCTGCAAACTCAGCCGCTGCTTGAGCAGCAGTGGTAGCATCCTTAAATTTCATATTCCAATTCTGCCTGCCAATAGAAAATTTACCAGCTCCAGGAAATGATTGCCCATGTTCTAACGTTTTATCCTTGAAACCTAAGTGGCGTGAACCATCATCATCAACACAATATTTCTTTGAAAGTTCTACAACAGCTCTGGCAGCTTGGCTTGCATGTTCTACAAACTCAGTCGCTGCTTGAGCAGCAGAGGTAGCATCCTTAAATTTCATATTCCAATTCTTCCTGCCAATAGAAATATTACCATTACAACATCTCTGGCAGCTAGGATTGCATGTTCTGGAAACTCAGCCACTCCTTGAGCAGCAAAGGTAGCATCCTTAAATTTCATGTTCCAATTCTACTTGCCAACAGAAAAATTAACATTATCATCTCCAGGAAATGCTTGCCCATGTTCCAACCTTTCATCCTTGAAACCTAAGTGGCATGAACCACCATCATCAACACAATATTGCCTTGAAAGTTCTACAACAACATTGGCAGCTAGGCTTGGATGTAATGCAAACTCAGCCGCTGCTTGAGCAGCATAGGTAGCATCCTTAAATTTCATGTTCCAATTCTGTCTGCCAATAGAAAATTTACCATCTCCAGGAAATTATTGCCCATGTTCCAACCTTTTATCCTTGAAACCTAAGTGGCATGAACCACCACCATCAACACAATATTGCCTTGAAAGTTCTATAACAGCTCTTGTAGCTAGGCCTGCATGTTCTGCAAACTCAGTCGCTACTTGAGCAGCAGAGGTAGCATCCTTAAATTTCATGGTCCAATTCTGCTTGCCAATAGAAAATTTACCATCTCCAGGAAATGATTGCCCATGTTCCAACCTTTTATCCTTGAAACCTAAGTGGCATGAACCATCATCATCAACACAATATTTCCTTGAAAGTTCTACAACAGCTCTGGCAGCTAGGCTTGCATGTTCTGCAAACTCAGCCGCTGCTTGAGCAGCCGAGGTAGCATCCTTAAATTTTAAGTTCCAATTATGCCTGCCAATAGAAAATTTACCATCTCCAGGATATGATTGCCCATGTTCCAACCTTTTATCCTTGAAACCTAAGTGGCTTGAACCATCATCATCAACACAATATTGCCTTAAAAGTTCTACAACAGCTCTGGCAGCTAGGTTTGCATGTTCTGCAAACTCAGCTGCTGCTTGATTAGCAGAGGTAACATCCTTAAATTTCAAGCTCCAATTCTGCCTTCCAATAGAAAATTTACCATCTCCATGAAATGATTGCCCATGTTCCAACCTTTTATCCTTGAAAACTACGTGGCATGAACCATCATCATCAACACAATATTGCCTTGAAAGTTCTACAACATCTCTGGCAGCTAGGCATGCATGTTCTGCAAACTTAGCCGCTGCATGAGCAGCAGAGGTAGCATCCTTAAATTTCATGTTCCAATTCTGCCTGCCAATAGAAAATTTACCATCTCGAGGAAATGATTGCCCATGTTCCAACCTTTTATCCTTGAAACCTAAGTGGCATGAACCATCATCATCAACACAATATTTACTTGAAAGTTCTACAACAGATCTGACAGCTAGGCTTGCATGTTCTGCAAACTCAATCGCTGCTTGAGCAGCAGAGGTAGCAAACTTAAATTTCATGTTCCAATTCTGCCTGCCAATAGAAAATTTACCATCTCCAGGAAATGATTACCCATGTTCCAACCTTTTATCCTTGAAACCTAAGTGGCATGAACCATCATCATCAACACAATATTTCCTTGAAAGTTCTACAACAGCTCTGACAGCTAGGCTTGCATGTTCTGCAAACTTAATCACTGCTTGAGCAGCAGAGGTAGCATCCTTAAATTTGATGTTCCAATTCTGCCTGCCAGTAGAAATATTACCATTACCATCTCAAGGAAATGATTGCCCCTGTTCCAACTTTTCATCCTTGAAACCTAAGTGGCATGAACCATCATCATCAACACAATATTGCCTTGAAAGTTCTACAACAGCTCTGGCAGCTTGGCTTGCATGTTCTGCAAATTTAGTGGCTACTTGAGTAGCAGAGGTAGCATCCTTAAATTTCATAGACCAAATCTGCCTGCCAATAGAAAAATTACCATTACCATCTCCAGGATATGATTGCCCACGTTCCAACCTTTTATCCTTGAAACCTAAGTGGCATGAACCACCATCATCAACACAATATTGCCTTGAAAGTTTTACAACAGCTCTGGCAGCTAGGCTTGCATGTTCTGCAAATGCAGTCGCTACTTGAGCAGCAGAGGTAGCATCATTAAATTTCATGTTCCAATTCTGCCTGCCAATAGAAAATTTACCATCTCCAGGAAATGATTGCCCATGTTCCAACCTTTTATCCTTGAAATCTAAGTGGAATGAACCATCATCATCAACACAACATTGCCTTGAAAGTTCTACAACAGCTCTGGCAGCTAGGCTTGCATGTTCTGCATATTCAGTCGCTACTTGAGCAGCAGAGGTAGCATCCTTAAATTTCATGTTCCAATTCTGCATGCCAATAGAAATATTACCATTACCATCTCCAGGATATGATTGCCCACGTTCCAACCTTTTATCCTTGAAACCTAAGTGGCATGAACCACCATCATCAACACAATATTGCCTTGAAAGTTTTACAACAGCTCTGGCAGCTAGGCTTGCATGTTCTGCAGATGCAGTCGCTACTTGAGCAGCAGAGGTAGCATCCTTAAATTTCATGTTCCAATTCTACCTGCCAATAGAAAAATTACCATTACCATCTCTGTGAAATGATTGCCCATGTTCCAGCAGCAGAGGTAGCATCCTTAAATTTCATGTTCCAATTCTGCCTGCCAATAGAAATATTACCATTACCATCTCTAGGATATGATTGCCCACGTTCCATCCTTTTATCCTTGAAACCTAAGTGGCATGAACCACCATCATCAACACAATATTGCCTTGAAAGTTTTACAACAGCTCTGGCAGCTAGGCTTGCATGTTCTGCAAACGCAGTCGCTACTTGAGCAGCAGAGGTAGCATCCTTTAATTTCATGTTCCAATTCTACCTGCCAACAGAAAAATTACCATTACCATCTCAAGGAAATGATTGCCCATGTTCCAACCTTTCATCCTTGAAAACTAAGTGGCATGAACCACCATCATCAACGCAATATTGCCTTGAAAGTTCTACAACAGCTCTAGCAGCTAGGCTTGGATGTTCTGCAAACTCAGCCGCTACTTGAGCAGCAGTGGTAGCATCCTTAAATTTCATATTCCAATTCTGCCTGCCAATAGAAAATTTACCATCTCCAGGAAATGATTGCCCATGTTCTAATGTTTTATCCTTGAAACCTAAGTGGCGTGAACCATCATCATCAACACAATATTTCTTTGAAAGTTCTACAACAGCTCTGGCAGCTTGGCTTGCATGTTCTACAAACTCAGTCGCTGCTTGAGCAGCAGAGGTAGCATCCTTAAATTTCATATTCCAATTCTTCCTGCCAATAGAAATATTACCATTACAACATCTCTGGCAGCTAGGATTGCATGTTCTGGAAACTCAGCCAGTCCTTGAGCAGCAAAGGTAGCATCCTTAAATTTCATGTTCCAATTCTACTTGCCAACAGAAAAATTAACATTATCATCTCCAGGAAATACTTGCCCATGTTCCAACCTTTCATCCTTGAAACCTAAGTGGCATGAACCACCATCATCAACACAATATTGCCTTGAAAGTTCTACAACAACATTGGCAGCTAGGCTTGGATGTAATGCAAACTCAGCCGCTGCTTGAGCAGCAGAGGTAGCATCCTTAAATTTCATGTTCCAATTCTGCCTGCCAATAGAAAATTTACCATCTCCAGGAAATTATTGCCCATGTTCCAACCTTTTATCCTTGAAACCTAAGTGGCATGAACCACCACCATCAACACAATATTGCCTTGAAAGTTCTATAACAGCTCTTGTAGCTAGGCCTGCATGTTCTGCAAACTCAGTCGCTACTTGAGCAGCAGAGGTAGCATCCTTAAATTTCATGGTCCAATTCTGCTTGCCAATAGAAAATTTACCATCTCCAGGAAATGATTGCCCATGTTCCAACCTTTTATCCTTGAAACCTAAGTGGCATGAACCATCATCATCAACACAATATTTCCTTGAAAGTTCTACAACAGCTCTGGCAGCTAGGCTTGCATGTTCTGCAAACTCAGCCGCTGCTTGAGCAGCCGAGGTAGCATCCTTAAATTTTAAGTTCCAATTATGCCTGCCAATAGAAAATTTACCATCTCCAGGATATGATTGCCCATGTTCCAACCTTTTATCCTTGAAACCTAAGTGGCTTGAACCATCATCATCAACACAATATTGCCTTAAAAGTTCTACAACAGCTCTGGCAGCTAGGTTTGCATGTTCTGCAAACTCAGCTGCTGCTTGATTAGCAGAGGTAACATCCTTAAATTTCAAGCTCCAATTCTGCCTTCCAATAGAAAATTTACCATCTCCATGAAATGATTGCCCATGTTCCAACCTTTTATCCTTGAAAACTACGTGGCATGAACCATCATCATCAACACAATATTGCCTTGAAAGTTCTACAACATCTCTGGCAGCTAGGCATGCATGTTCTGCAAACTTAGCCGCTGCATGAGCAGCAGAGGTAGCATCCTTAAATTTCATGTTCCAATTCTGCCTGCCAATAGAAAATTTACCATCTCGAGGAAATGATTGCCCATGTTCCAACCTTTTATCCTTGAAACCTAAGTGGCATGAACCATCATCATCAACACAATATTTCCTTGAAAGTTCTACAACAGATCTGACAGCTAGGCTTGCATGTTCTGCAAACTCAGTCGCTGCTTGAGCAGCAGAGGTAGCAAACTTAAATTTCATGTTCCAATTCTGCCTGCCAATAGAAAATTTACCATCTCCAGGAAATGATTACCCATGTTCCAACCTTTTATCCTTGAAACCTAAGTGGCATGAACCATCATCATCAACACAATATTTCCTTGAAAGTTCTACAACAGCTCTGACAGCTAGGCTTGCATGTTCTGCAAACTTAATCACTGCTTGAGCAGCAGAGGTAGCATCCTTAAATTTGATGTTCCAATTCTGCCTGCCAGTAGAAATATTACCATTACCATCTCAAGGAAATGATTGCCCCTGTTCCAACTTTTCATCCTTGAAACCTAAGTGGCATGAACCATCATCATCAACACAATATTGCCTTGAAAGTTCTACAACAGCTCTGGCAGCTTGGCTTGCATGTTCTGCAAATTTAGTCGCTAATTGAGTAGCAGAGGTAGCATCCTTAAATTTCATAGACCAAATCTGCCTGCCAATAGAAAAATTACCATTACCATCTCCAGAAAATGATTGCCCATGTTCCAACCTTTTATCCTTGAAACCTCAGTGGCATGAACCATCATCATCAACACAATATTGCCTTGAAAGTTCTACAACAGCTCTGGTAGCTAGGCTTGCATATTCTGCAAACTTAGCCGCTACTTGAGCAGTAGAGGTAGCATCCTTAAATTTCATGTTCCAATTCTGCCTGCCAATAGAAATATTACCATTACCATCTCCAGGTTATGATTGCCCACGTTCCAGGGAATGATTGCCCATGTTCCAACCTTTCATCCTTGAAACCTAAGTGGCATGAACCATCATCATCAACACAATATTGCCTTAAAAGTTCTACAACAACTCTGGCAGCTAGGCTTGCATGTTCTGCAAACTCAGCCGCTGCTTGAGCAGCAGAGGTAGCATCCTTAAATTTCATATTCCAATTCTGCCTGCCAATAGAAAATTTACCATCTCCAGGAAATGATTGCCCATGTTCCAACCTTTTATCCTTGAAACCTAAGTGGCATGAACCATCATCATCAACACAATATTGCCTTGAAAGTTCTACAACAGCTCTGGCAGCTAGGCTTGCATGTTCTGCAAACTCAGCCGCTACTTGAGCAGCAGAGGTAGCATCCTTAAATTTCATGTTCCAATTCTACCTGCCAATAGAAAAATTTTTACCATCTCCAGGAAATGATTGCCCATGTTCCAACCTTTTATCCTTGAAACCTAAGTGGCATGAACCATCATCATCAACACAATATTTCCTTGAAAGTTCTACAACAACTCTGGTAGCTAGGCTTGGATGTCTTGCAAACTCAGCCGCTGCTTGAGCAGCAGAGGTAGCAACCTTAAATTTTATGTTCCAATTATGCCTGCCAATAGAAAATTTACCATCTCCAGGAAATGATTGCCCATGTTCCAACCTTTTATCCTTGAAACCTAAGTGGCATGAACCATCATCATCAACACAATATTTCCTTGAAAGTTCTACAACAGCTCTGACAGCTAGGCTTGCATGTTCTGCAAACTCAGTCGCTGCTTGAGCAGCAGAGGTAGCAACCTTAAATTTCATGTTCCAATTCTGCCTGCCAATTGAAAATTTACCATCTCCAGGAAATGATTGCCCATGTTCCAACCTTTTATCCTTGAAACCTAAGTGGCATGAACCATCATCATCAACATAATATTTCCTTGAAAGTTCTACAACACCTCTGACAGCTAGGCTTGCATGTTCTGCAAACTCAGCCGCTGCTTGAGCAGCAGAGGTAGCATCCTTAAATTTCATGTTCCAATTCTGCCTGCCAATAGAAATATTACCATTACCATCTCAAGGAAATCATTGCCCCTATTCTAACCTTTCATCCTTGAAACCTAAGTGGCATGAACCTCCATCATCAACGCAATATTGCCTTGAAAGTTCTACAACAACTCTGGCAGCTAGGCTTGGATGTCTTGCAAACTCAGCCGCTGCTTGAGTAGCAGAGGTAGCAATCTTAATTTTCATCTTCCAATTCTGCCTGCTAATAGAAAATTTACCATCTCCAGGAAATGATTGCCCATGTTCCAACCTTTTATCCTTGAAACCTAAGTGGGATGAACCATTATCATCAACACAATATTTCCTTGAAAGTTCTACAACAGCTCTGACAGCTAGGCTTACATGTTCTGCAAACTCAGCCGCTGCTTGAGCAGCAGAGGTAGCATCCTTAAATTTCATGTTCAAATTCTACCTACCAACAAAACAATTACCATTACCATCTCCAGGAAATGATTGCCCATGTTCCAACCTTTCATTCTTGAAACCTAAGAGGCATGAACTACCATCATCTACACAATATTGCCTTGAATGTTCTACAACAGCTCTTGTATCTAGGCCTGCATGTTCTACAAATTCAGTCGCTACTTGAGCAGCAGAGGTAGCATCCTTAAATTTCATGGTCCAATTCTGCCTGCCAATAGAAAAATTACCATTACCATCTCCAGAAAATGATTGCCCATGTTCCAACCTTTTATCCTTGAAACCTCAGTGACATGAACCATCATCATCAACACAATATTGCCTTGAAAGTTCTACAACAGCTCTGGCAGCTAGGCTTGCATGATCTGCAAACTCAGCCGCTACTTGAGCAGTAGTTGTAGCATCCTTAAATTTCATGTTCCAATTCTGCTTGCCAACAGAAAAATTACCATCTCCAGGAAATGATTGCCCATGTTCCAAACTTTTATCCTTGAAACCTTAGCGGCATGAACCACCATCATCAACACAATATTGCCTTTAAAGTTCTACAACAGCTCTGGCAGCTAGGCTTGCATCTTCTTCAAACTCAGCCGCTGCTTGAGCTCCAGAGGTAGCATCCTTAAATTTCATGTTCCAATTCTGCCTGCCAAAAGAAATATTACCATTACCATCTCCAGGATATGATTGCCCACGTTCAAACCTTTTATCCTTGAAACCTAAGTGGCATGAACCACCATCATCAACACAATATTGCCTTGAAAGTTCTACAACAGCTCTTGTAGCTAGGCTTGTATGTTTTGCAAACTCAGTCGCTACTTGAGCAGCCGAGGTTGCATCCTTAAATTTCATGGTCCAATTCTGCCTGCCAATAGTAACATTACCATTACCATCTCCAGGAAATGATTGCCCATGTTCCAACCTTTCATCCTTGAAACCTAAGTGGCATGAACCATCATCATCAACACAATATTGCCTTGAAAGTTCTACAACAGCTCTGGCAGCTAGGCTTGCATGTTCTGCAAACTCATCCGCTGCATGAGCAGCAGAGGTAGCATCCTTAAATTTCATGTTCCAATTCTACCTGCCAATAGAAAATTTACAATCTCCAGGAAATGATTGCCCATGTTCCAACCTTTTATCCTTGAAACCTAAGTGGCATGAACCATCATCATCAACATAATATTTTCTTGAAAGTTGTTCCACAGTTCTGATAGCTAGGCTTGCATGTTCTGCAAACTCAGCCGCTGCTTGAGCAGCAGAGGTAGCATCCTTAAATTTTATGTTCCAATTCTGCCTGCCAATAGGAATATTACCATTACCATCTCCAGGATATGATTGCCCACGTTCAAACCTTTTATCCTTGAAACCTAAGTGGCATGAACCACCATCATCAACACAATATTGCCTTGAAAGTTCTACAACAGCTCTTGTAGCTAGGCTTGTATGTTTTGCAAACTCAGTCGCTACTTGAGCAGCAGAGGTTGCATCCTTAAATTTCATGGTCCAATTCTGCCTGCCAATAGTAACATTACCATTACCATCTCCAGGAAATGATTGCCCATGTTCCAACCTTTCATCCTTGAAACCTAAGTGGCATGAACCATCATCATCAACACAATATTGCCTTGAAAGTTCTACAACAGCTCTGGCAGCTAGGCTTGCATGTTCTGCAAACTCATCCGCTGCATGAGCAGCAGAGGTAGCATCCTTAAATTTCATGTTCCAATTCTACCTGCCAATAGAAAATTTACAATCTCCAGGAAATGATTGCCCATGTTCCAACCTTTTATCCTTGAAACCTAAGTGGCATGAACCATCATCATCAACATAATATTTTCTTGAAAGTTGTTCCACAGTTCTGATAGCTAGGCTTGCATGTTCTGCAAACTCAGCCGCTGCTTGAGCAGCAGAGGTAGCATCCTTAAATTTTATGTTCCAATTCTGCCTGCCAATAGGAATATTACCATTACCATCTCTAGGAAATGATTTCCCATGTTCCAACCTTTTATCCTTGAAACCTAAGTGACATGAACCACAATCATCAACACAATACTTCCTTGAAAGTTCTACAACAACTCTGGCACCTAGGCTTGGATGTCTTGCAAACTCAGCCGCTGCTTGAGCAGCAGAGGTAGCAACCTTAAATTTCATGTTCCAATTCTGCCTGCCAATAGAAAATTTACCATCTCCAGGAAATGATTGCCCATGTTCCAACCTTTTATCCTTGAAACCTAAGTGGCTTGAACCATCATCATCAACACAATATTTCCTTGAAAGTTCTACAACAACTCTGGTAGCTAGGCTTGGATGTCTTGCAAACTCAGCCGCTGCTTGAGCAGCAGAGGTAGCAACCTTAAATTTCATGTTCCAATTATGCCTGCCAATAGAAAATTTACCATCTCCAAGAAATTATTGCCCATGTTCCAACCTTTTATCCTTGAAACCTAAGTGGCATGAACTATCATCATCAACAAAATATTTCCTTGAAAGTTCTACAACAGCTCTGACAGCTAGGCTTGCATGTTCTGCAAACTCAGTCGCTGCTTGAGCAGCAGAGGTAGCAACCTTAAATTTCATGTTCCAATTCTACCTGCCAATAGAAAATTTACCATCTCCAGGAAATGATTGCCCATGTTCCAACCTTTTATCCTTGAAACCTAAGTGGCATGAACCACCATCATCAACACAATATTTCCTTGAAAGTTCTACAACACCTCTGACGGCTAGGCTTGCATGTTCTGCAAACTCAGCCGCTGCTTGAGCAGCAGAGGTAGTATCCTTAAATTTCATGTTCCAATTCTGCCTGCCAATAGAAATATTACCATTACCATCTCAAGGAAATGATTGCCCCTATTCTAACCTTTCATCCTTGAAACCTAAGTGGCATGAACCTCCATCATTAACGCAATGTTGCCTTGAAAGTTCTACAACAACTCTGGCAGCTAGGCTTGGATGTCTTGCAAACTCAACCGCTGCTTGAGTAGCAGAGGTAGCAACCTTAATTTTCATCTTCCAATTCTGCCTGCTAATAGAATATTTACCATCTCCAGGAAATGATTGCCCATGTTCCAACCTTTTATCCTTGAAACCTAAGTGGCATGAACCATCATCATCAACACAATATTTCCTTGAAAGTTCTACAACTGCTCTGACAGCTAGGCTTGCATTTTCTGCAAACTCAGCCGCTACTTGAGCAGCAGAGGTAGCATCCTTAAATTTCATGTTCAAATTCTACCTACCAACAAAAAAATTACCATTACCATCTCCAGGAAATGATTGCCCATGTTCCGACCTTTCATTCTTGAAACCTAAGTGGCATGAACCACCATCATCTACACAATATTGCCTTGAATGTTCTACAACAGCTCTTGTATCTAGGCCTGCATGTTCTACAAATTCAGTCGCTACTTGAGCAGCAGAGGTAGCATCCTTAAATTTCATGGTCCAATTCTGCCTGCCAATAGAAAAATTACCATTACCATCTCTAGAAAATGATTGCCCATGTTCCAACCTTTTATCCTTGAAACCTCAGTGACATGAACCATCATCATCAACACAATATTGCCTTGAAAGTTCTACAACAGCTCTGGCAGCTAGGCTTGCATGATCTGCAAACTCAGCCGCTACTTGAGCAGTAGTTGTAGCATCCTTAAATTTCATGTTCCAATTCTGCTTGCCAACAGAAAAATTACCATCTCCAGGAAATGATTGCCCATGTTCTAACCTTTTATCCTTGAAACCTAAGCGGCATGAACCACCATCATCAACACAATATTGCCTTTAAAGTTCTACAACAGCTCCGGCAGCTAGGCTTGCATGTTCTTCAAACTCAGCCGCTGCTTGAGCTCCAGAGGTAGCATCCTTAAATTTCATGTTCCAATTCTGCCTGCCAAAAGAAATATTACCATTACCATCTCCAGGATATGATTGCCCACGTTCCAACCTTTTATCCTTGAAACCTAAGTGGCATGAACCACCATCATCAACACAATATTGCCTTGAAAGTTCTACAACAGCTCTTGTAGCTAGGCTTGTATGTGTTGCAAACTCAGTCGCTACTTGAGCAGCAGAGGTTGCATCCTTAAATTTCATGGTCCAATTCTGCCTGCCAATAGTAACATTACCATTACCATCTCCAGGAAATGATTGCCCATGTTCCAACCTTTCATCCTTGAAACCTAAGTGGCATGAACCATCATCATCAACACAATATTGCCTTGAAAGTTCTACAACAGCTCTGGCAGCTAGGCTTGCATGTTCAGCAAACTCATCCGCTGCATGAGCAGCAGAGGTAGCATCCTTAAATTTCATGTTCCAATTCTACCTGCCAATAGAAAATTTACAATCTCCAGGAAATGATTGCCCATGTTCCAACCTTTTATCCTTGAAACCTAAGTGGCATGAACCATCATCCTCAACATAATATTTTCTTGAAAGTTGTTCCACAGTTCTGATAGCTAGGCTTGCATGTTCTTCAAACTCAGCCGCTGCTTGAGCAGCAGAGGTAGCATCCATAAATTTCATGTTCCAATTCTGCCTGCCAATAGGAATATTACCATTACCATCTCTAGGAAATGATTTCCCATGTTCCAACCTTTTATCCTTGAAACCTAAGTGACATGAACCACAATCATCAACACAATACTTCCTTGAAAGTTCTACAACAACTCTGGCACCTAGGCTTGGATGTCTTGCAAACTCAGCCGCTGCTTGAGCAGCAGAGGTAGCAACCTTAAATTTCATGTTCCAATTCTGCCTGCCAATAGAAAATTTACCATCTCCAGGAAATGATTGCCCATGTTCCAACCTTTTATCCTTGAAACCTAAGTGGCATGAACCATCATCATCAACACAATATTTCCTTAAAAGTTCTACAACAGCTCTGACAGCTAGGCTTGCATGTTCTGCAAACTCAGCCGCTGCTTGAGCAGCAGAGGTAGCAACCTTAAATTTCATGTTCCAATTCTGCCTGCCAATAGAAAATTTACCATCTCCAGGAAATGATTGCCCATGTTCCAACCTTTTATCCTTGAAACCTAAGTAGCATGAACCATCATCATCAACACAATATTTCCTTGAAAGTTCTACAACAGCTCTGACAGCTAGGCTTGCATGTTCTGCAAACTCAGCCGCAGCTTGAGCAGCAGAGGTAGCACCCTTAAATTTCATGTTCCAATTCTGCCTGCCAATAGAAATATTACCATTACCATCTCAAGGAAATGATTGCCCCTATTCCAACCTTTCATCCTTGTAACCTAAGTGGCATGAACCACCATCATCAACGCAATATTGCCTTGAAAGTTCTACAACAACTCTGGCAGCTAGGCTTGGATGTCTTGCAAACTCAGCCGCTGCTTGAGCCGTAGAGGTAGCAACCTTTATTTTCATCTTCCAATTCAGCCTGCCAATAGAAAATTTACCATCTCCAGGAAATGATTGCCCATGTTCCAACATTTTATCCTTGAAACCTAAGTGGCATGGACCATCATCATCAACACAATATTTCCTTGAAATTTATACAACAGCTCTGACAGCTAGGCTTGCATGTTCTGCAAACTCAGCCGCAGCTTGAGCAGCAGAGGTAGCACCCTTAAATTTCATGTTCCAATTCTGCCTGCCAATAGAAATATTACCATTACCATCTCAAGGAAATGATTGCCCCTATTCTAACCTTTCATCCTCGTAACCTAAGTGGCATGAACCACCATCATCAACGCAATATTGCCTTGAAAGTTCTACAACAACTCTGGCAGCTAGGCTTGGATGTCTTGCAAACTCAGCCGCTGCTTGAGCAGCAGAGGTAGCAACCTTAATTTTCATCTTCCAATTCTGCCTGCCAATAGAAAATTTACCATCTCCAGGAAATGATTGCCCATGTTCCAACATTTTATCCTTGAAACCTAAGTGGCATGGACCATCATCATCAACACAATATTTCCTTGAAATTTATACAACAGCTCTGACAGCTAGGCTTGCATGTTCTGCAAACTCAGCCGCTGCTTGAGCAGCAGAGGTAGCATCCTTAAATTTCATGTTCCAATTCTACCTACCAACAAAAAAATTACCATTACCATCTCCAAGAAATGATTGCCCATGTTCCGACCTTTCATTCTTGAAACCTAAGTGGCATGAACCACCATCATCTACACAATATTGCCATATTGCCTTGAATGTTCTACAACAGCTCTTGTATCTAGGCCTGCATGTTGTACAAATTCAGTCGCTACTTGAGCAGCAGAGGTAGCATCCTTAAATTTCATGGTCCAATTCTGCCTGCCAATAGAAAAATTACCATTACCATCTCCAGAAAATGATTGCCCATGTTCCAACCCTTTGTCCTTGAAACCTCAGTGACATGAACCATCATCATTAACACAATATTGCCTTGAAAGTTCTACAACAGTTCTGGCAGCTAGGCTTGCATGATCTGCAAACTCAGCCGCTACTTGAGCAGCAGTTGTAGCAACCTTAAATTTCATGTTCCAATTCTGCTTGCCAACAGAAAAATTACCATCTCCAGGGAATGATTACCCGTGTTCCAACCTTTCATTCTTGAAACCTAATTGGCATGAACCACCATCATCAACACAATATTGCCTTTAAAGTTCTACAACAGCTCTGGCATCTAGGCTTGCATGTTCTGCAAACTCAGCCGCTGCTTGAGCTCCAGAGGTAGCATCCTTAAATTTCATGTTCCAACTATGCCTGCCAAAAGAAATATTACCATTACCATCTCCAGGATATGATTGCCCACGTTCCAACCTTTTATCCTTGAAACCTAAGTGGCATGAACCACCATCATCAACACAATATTGCCTTGAAAGTTCTACAACAGCTCTTGTAGCTAGGCTTGAATGTTCTGCAAACTCAGTCGCTACTTGAGCAGCAGAGGTTGCATCCTTAAATTTCATGGTCCAATTCTGCCCGCCAATAGTAACATTATCATTACCATCTCCAGGAAATGATTGCCCATGTTCCAACCTTTCATCCTTGAAACCTAAGTGGCATGAACCATCATCATCAACACAATATTGCCTTAAAAGTTCTACAACAGCTCTGGCAGCTAGGCTTGCATGTTCTGCAAACTCAGCCGCTGCTTGATTAGCAGAGGTAGCATCCTTAAATTTCATGTTCCAATTATGCCTGCCAACAGAAAAATTACCATTACCATCTCCAGGAAATGATTGCCCATATTCCAACCTTTCATCCTTGAAACCTAAGTGGCATGAACCACCATCATCAACACAATATTGCCTTGAAAGTTCTACAACAGCTCTGGCAGTTAGGCTTGAATGTTCTGCAAACTCAGCCGCTGCATGAGCAGCAGAGGTAGCATCTTTAAATTTCATGTTCCAATTATACTTGCCAATAGAAAATTTAGCATCTCAAGGAAATGATTGCCCATGTTCCAACCTTTTATTCTTGAAACCTAAGTGGCATGAACCATCATCATCAACAAAATATTTCCTTGAAAGTTCTACAACAGCTCTGACAGCTAGGCTTGCAAGTTCTGCAAACTCAGCCGCTGCTTGAGCAGCAGAGGTAGCATCCTTAAATTTCATGTTCCAATTCTGCCTGCCAATAGGAATATTACCATTACCATCTCTAGGAAATGATTTCCCATGTTCCAACCTTTTATCCTTGAAACCTAAGTGACATGAACCACAATCATCAACACAATACTTCCTTGAAAGTTCTACAACAACTCTGGCAGCTAGGCTTGGATGTCTTGCAAACTCAGCCGCAGCTTGAGCAGCAGAGGTAGCAACCTTAAATTTCATGTTCCAATTCTGCTTGCCAATAGAAAATTTACCATCTCCGGGAAATGATTGCCCATGTTCCAACCTTTTATCCTTGAAACCTAAGTGGCATGAACCATCATCATCAACACAATATTTCCTTACAAGTTCTACAACAGCTCTGACAGCTAGGCTTGCATGTTTTGCAAACTCAGCCGCTGCTTGAGCAGCAGAGGTAGCAACCTCAAATTTAATACTCCAATTCTGCCTGCCAATAGAAAATTTACCATCTCCAGGAAATGATTGCCCATGTTCCAACCTTTTATCCTTGAAACCTAAGTGACATGAACCATCATCATCAACACAATATTTCCTTAAAAGTTCTACAACAGCTCTGACAGCTAGGCTTGCATGTTCTGCAAACTCAGCCGCAGCTTGAGCAGCAGAGGTAGCACCCTTAAATTTCATGTTCCAATTCTGCCTGGCAATAGAAATATTACCATTACCATCTCAAGGAAATGATTGCCCCTATTCCAACGTTTCATCCTTGAATCCTAAGTGGCATGAACCACCATCATCAACGCAATATTGCCTTGAAAGTTCTACAACAACTCTGGCAGCTTGGCTTGGATGTCTTGCAAACTCAGCCGCTGCTTGAGCAGCAGAGGTAGCAACCTTAATTTTCATCTTCCAATTCTGCCTGCCAATAGAAAATTTACCATCTCCAGGAAATGATTGCCCATGATCCAACATTTTATCCTTGAAACCTAAGTGGCATGAACCATCATCATCAACACAATATTTCCTTGAAAGTTCTACAATAGCTCTGACAGCTAGGCTTGCATGTTCTGCAAACTCAGCCGCTGCTTGAGCAGCAGAGGTAGCATCCTTAAATTTCATGTTCCAATTCTACCTACCAACAAAATAATTACCATTACCATCTCCAAGAAATGATTGCCCATGTTCCGACCTTTCATTCTTGAAACCTAAGTGGCATGAACCACCATCATCTACACAATATTGCCTTAAATGTTCTACAACAGCTCTTGTATCTAGGCCTGCATGTTCTACAAATTCAGTCGCTACTTGAGCAGCAGAGGTAGCATCCTTAAATTTCATGGTCCAATTCTGCCTGCCTATAGAAAAATTACCATTACCATCTCCAGAAAATGATTGCCCATGTTCCAACCTTTTATCCTTGAAACCTCAGTGACATGAACCATCATCATCAATACAATATTGCCTTGAAAGTTCTACAACAGCTCTGGCAGCTAGGCTTGCATGATCTGCAAACTCAGCCGCTACTTGAGCAGCAGTTGTAGCATCCTTAAATTTCATGTTCCAATTCTGCTTGCCAACAGAAAAATTACCATCTCCAGGAAATGATTGCCCGTGTTCCAACCTTTCATTCTTGAAACCTAAGTGGCATGAACCACCATCATCAACACAATATTTCCTTTAAAGTTCTACAACAGCTCTGGCAGCTAGGCTTGCATGTTCTGCAAACTCAGCCGCTGCTTGAGCTCCAGAGGTAGCATCCTTAATTTTCATGTTCCAATTATGCCTGCCAAAAGAAATATTACCATTACCATCTCCAGGATATGATTGCCCATGTTCCAACCTTTTATCCTTGAAACCTAAGTGCCATGAACCACCATCATTAACACAATATTGCCTTGAAAGTTCTACAACAGCTCTTGTAGCTAGGCTTGTAAGTTCTGCAAACTCAGTCGCTACTTGAGCAGCAGAGGTTGCATCCTTAAATTTCATGGTCCAATTCTGCCTGCCAATAGTAACATTATCATTACCATCTCCAGGAATTGATTGCCCATGTTCCAACCTATCATCCTTGAAACCTAAGTGGCATCAACCATCATCATCAGCACAATATTGCCTTAAAAGTTCTACAACAGCTCTGGCAGCTAGGCTTGCATGTTCTGCAAACTCAGCCGCTGCTTGATTAGCAGAGGTAGCATCCTTAAATTTCATGTTCCAATTATGCCTGCCAACAGAAAAATTACCATTACCATCTCCAGGAAATCATTGCCCATATTCCAACCTTTCATCCTTGAAACCTAAGTGGCATGAACCACCATCATCAACACAATATTGCCTTGAAAGTTCTACAACAGCTCTGGCAGTTAGGCTTGAATGTTCTGCAAACTCAGCCGCTGCATGAGCAGCAGAGGTAGCATCTTTAAATTTCATGTTCCAATTATGCCTGCCAATAGAAAATTTACCATCTCAAGGAAATGATTGCCCATGTTCCAACCTTTTATTCTTGAAACCTAAGTGGCATGAACCATCATCATCAACAAAATATTTCCTTGAAAGTTCTACAACAGCTCTGAAAACTAGGCTTGCATGTTCTGCAAACTCAGCCGCTGCTTGAGCAGCAGAGGTAGCATCCTTAAATTTCATGTTCCAATTCTGCCTGCCAATAGAAGATTTACCATATCCAGGAAATGATTGCCCATGTTCCAACCTTTTATCCTTGAAACCTAAGTGGCATGAACCATTATCATCAACACAATATTTCCTTGAAAGTTCTACAACAGCTCTGACAGCTAGGCTTGCATGTTCTGCAAACTCAGCTGCTGTTTGAGCAGCAGAGGTAGCATCCTTAAATTTCATGTTCCAATTCTGCCTGCCAATAGAAATATTACCATTACCATCTCAAGGAAATGATTGCCCCTGTTCCAACCTTTCATCCTTGAAACCTAATTGGCATGAACCACCATCATCAACGCAATATTGCCTTGAAAGTTCTACAACAGCTCTGGCAGCTAGGCTTGGATGTTCTACAAACTCAGCCGCTGCTTGATTAGCAGAGGTAGCATCCTTAAATTTCATGTTCCAATTATGCCTGCCATAGAAAAATTACCATTACCATCTCCAGGAAATGATTGCCCATATTCCAACCTTTCATCCTTGAAACCTAAGTGGCATGAACCACCATCATCAACACAATATTGCCTTGAAAGTTCTACAACAGCTCTGGCAGCTAGGCTTGAATGTTCTGCAAACTCAGCCACTGCATGAGCAGCAGAGGTAGCATCTTTAAATTTCATGTTCCAATTCTGCCTGCCAATAGAAAATTTACCATCTCCAGGAAATGATTGCCCATGTTCCAACCTTTTATCCTTGAAACCTAAGTGGCATGAACCATCATCATCAACACAATATTTCCTTGAAAGTTCTACAACAGCTCTGACAGCTAGGCTTGCATGTTCTTCAAACTCAGCCGCTGCTTGAGCAGCAGGGGTAGCATCCTTAAATTTCATGTTCCAATTCTTCCTGCCAATAGATATATTACCATTACCATCTCAAGGAAATGATTGCCCCTATTTCAACCTTTCATCCTTGAAACCTAAGTGGCATGAACCACTATCATCAACACAATATTGCCTTGAAAGTTCTACAACAACTCTGGCAACTAGGCTTGGATATCTTGCAAACTTAGCCGCTGCGTGAGCAGCAGAGGTAGCAACCTTAATTTTCATCTTCCAATTCTGCCTGCAAATAGAAAATTTACCATCTCCAGGAAATGATTGCCCATGTTCCAACCTTTTATCCTTGAAACCTAAGTGGCATGAACCATCATCATCAACACAATATTTCCTTGAAAGTTCTACAACAGCTCTGACAGCTAGGCTTGCATGTTCTGCAAACTCAGCCGCTGCTTGAGCAGCAGGGGTAGCATCCTTAAATTTCATGTTCCAATTCTGCCTGCCAATAGATATATTACCATTACCATCTCAAGGAAATGATTGCCCCTGTTCCAACCTTTCATCCTTGAAACCTAAGTGGCATGAACCACCATCATCAACACAATATTGCCTTGAAAGTTCTACAACAACTCTGGCAACTAGGCTTGGATGTCTTGCAAACTCAGCCGCTGCTTGAGCAGCAGAGGTAGCATCCTTAAATTTCATGTTCCAATTCTACCTGCCAACAAAAATATTACCATTACCATCTCCAGGAAGTGATTGCCCATGTTCCGACTTTTCATTCTTGAAACCTAAGTGGCATGAACCACCATCATCTACACAATATTGCCTTGAATGTTCTACAACAGCTCTTGTATCTAGGCCTGCATGTTCTAAAAATTCAGTCGCTACTTGAGTAGCAGAGGTAGCATCCTTAAATTTCATGGTCCAATTCTGCCTGCCAATAGAAGAATTACCATTACCATCTCCAGAAAATGATTGCCCATGTTCCAACCTTTTATCCTTGAAATCTCAGTGACATGAACCATCATCATCAACACAATATTGCCTTGAAAGCTCTACAACAGCTCTGGCAGCTAGGCTTGCATGATCTGCAAACTCAGCCGCTACTTGAGCAGCAGTTGTAGCATCCTTAAATTTCATGTTCCAATTCTGCTTGCCTACAGAAAAATTACCATCTCCAGGAAATGATTGCCCATGTTCCAACCTTTCATCCTTGAAACCTAAGTGGCATGAACCACCATTATCAACACAATATTGCCTTGAAAGTTCTACAACAGCTCTGGCAGCTAGGCTTACATGTTCTGCAAACTCAGCCGTTGCTTCAGCAGCAGAGGTAGCATCCTTAAATTTATGGTTAAATTCTTCCTGCCAATAGAAAATTTACCATCTCTAGGAAATGATTGCCCATGTTCCAAACTTTTATTCTTGAAACCTAAATGGCATGAACCATAATCATCAACACAATATTTCTTTGAAAGTTCTACAACAGCTCTGGCAGCTAGGTTTGCATGTTCTGCAAACTCAACCGCTGCTTGAGCAGCAGAGGTAGCATCGTTAAATTTCATGTTCTAAATATGCCTGCCAATAGAAAATTTACCATCTCCAGGAAATGATTGCCCATGTTCCAACCTTTTATCCTTGAAACCTAAGTGGCATGAACCATCATCATCAACACAATATTTCCTTGAAAGTTCTACAACAGCTCTGGCAGCCATGCTTGCATGTTCTGCAAACTTAGTCGCTACTTGAGTAGCAAAGGTGGCATCCTTAAATTTCATGTTCCAATTCTGCTTGCCAATAGAAACATTACCATTACCATCTCTAGAAAATGATTGCCCATGTTCCAACCTTTTATCCTTGAAAACTAAGTGGCATGAACCGTCATCATCAACACAATATTGCCTTGAAAGTTCTATAACAGCTCTGGCAGCTAGGCTTGCATGTTCTCCAAACTCAGCCGCTGCTTGAGCAGCAGAGGTAGCATCCTTAAATTTCATGTTCCAATTCTGCCTGCCAATAGAAGAATTACTATTACCATCTCAAGGAAATGATTGCCCTTGTTCCAACCTTTCATCCTTGAAAACTAAGAGGCATGAACCATCATCATCAACACAATATTGCCTTGAAAGTTCTACAACAGCTCTGGCAGCTAGGCTGTCATGTTCTGCAAACTCAGCCGCTGCATGAGCAGCAGTGGTAGCATCCTTAAATTTCATGTTCCAATTCTTCCTGCCAATAAAAAATTTACCATCTCCAGGAAATGGTTGCCCATGTTCCAACCTTTTATCCTTGAAACCTAAGTGGCATGAACCATCATCATCAACATAATATTGCCTTGAAAGTTCTACAACAGCTCTGGCAGCCAGGCTTGCATGTTCTGCCAACTCAGTCGCTACTTGAGCAGCAAAGGTAGCATCCTTAAATTTCATGTTCCAATTCTGCCTGCCAATAGAAAAATTACCATTACCATCTCCAGAAACTGATTGCCAATGTTCCAACCTTTTATACTTGAAAACTAAGTGGCATGAACCATCATCATCAACACAATATTGCCTTGAAAGTTCTACAAAAGCTTTGGCAGCTAGGCATGCATGTTCTGCAAACTTAGCCGTTGCTTGAGCAGCAGAGGTAGCATCCTTAAATTTTATGTTCCAATTCTGCGTGCCAATAGAAAAATTACCATTACCATCTCAAGGAAATGATTTCCCCTGTTCCAACCTTTCATCCTTGAAACCTAATTGGCATGAACCACCATTATCAACACAATATTGCCTTGAAATTTCTACAACAACTCTGGCAGCTAGGCTTGGATGGCTTGCAAACTAAGTCGCTGCTTGAGCAGCAGAGGTAGCAACCTTAAATTTCATGTTCCAATTCTGCCTACCAATAGAAAATTTACCATCTTCAGGAAATGATTGCCCATGTTCCAACCTTTTATCCTTGAAACCTAAGTGGCATGAACCATCATCATCAACACAATATTTCCTTGAAAGTTCTACAACAGCTCTGACAGCTAGGCTTGCATATTCTGCAAATTCACTCGCTACTTGAGCAGCAGAGGTAACATCCTTAAATTTCATGTTCCAATTCTGCCTGCCAATAGAAAATTTACCATATCCAGGAAATGATTGCCCATGTTCCAAACTTTTATTTTTGAAACCTAAGTGGGATGAACCATCATCATCAATACAATATTTCCTTGAAAGTTCTACAACAGCTCTGACAGCTAGGCTTGCATGTTCTGCAAACTCAGCCGCTGCTTGAGCAGCAGGGGTAGCATCCTTAAATTTCATGTTCCAATTCTGCCTGCCAATAGATATATTACCATTACCATCTCAAGGAAATGATTGCCCATGTTCCAACCTTTTATCCTTGAAACCTAAGTGGCATGAACCACCACCATCAACACAATATTGGCTTGAAAGTTCTACAACAGCCCTTGTAGCTAGGCCTGCATGTTCTGCAAACTCAGTCGCTACTTGAGCAGCAGAGGTAGCATCCTTAAATTTCATGGTCAAATTCTGCCTGCCAATAGAAAAATTACCATTACCATCTCCAGAAAATGATTACCCATGTTCCAACCTTTTATCCTTGAAACCTCAGTTGCATGAACCATCATCATCAACACAATATTGCCTTGAAAGTTCTACAACAGCTCTCGCAGCTAGGCTTGCATATTCTGTAAACTCAGCCACTGCTTGATTAGCAGAGGTAGCATCCTTAAATTTCATGTTCCAATTCTGCCTGCAAATAGAAAATTTACCATCTCCAGGAAATGATTACCATGTTCCAACCTTTTATCCTTGAAACCTAAGTGGCATGAACCATCATCATCAACACAATATTTCCTTGAAAGTTCTACAACAGCTCTGACAGCTAGGCTTGCATGTTCTGCAAACTCAGCCGCTGCTTGAGCAGCAGGGGTAGCATCCTTAAATTTCATGTTCCAATTCTGCCTGCCAATAGATATATTACCATTACCATCTCAAGGAAATGATTGCCCCTGTTCCAACCTTTCATCCTTGAAACCTAAGTGGCATGAACCACCATCATCAACACAATATTGCCTTGAAAGTTCTACAACAACTCTGGCAACTAGGCTTGGATGTCTTGGAAACTCAGCCGCTGCTTGAGCAGCAGAGGTAGCATCCTTAAATTTCATGTTCCAATTCTACCTGCCAACAAAAATATTACCATTACCATCTCCAGGAAGTGATTGCCCATGTTCCGACTTTTCATTCTTGAAACCTAAGTGGCATGAACCACCATCATCTACACAATATTGCCTTGAATGTTCTACAACAGCTCTTGTATCTAGGCCTGCATGTTCTAAAAATTTAGTCGCTACTTGAGTAGCAGAGGTAGCATCCTTAAATTTCATGGTCCAATTCTGCCTGCCAATAGAAGAATTACCATTACCATCTCTAGAAAATGATTGCCATGTTCCAACCTTTTATCCTTGAAAACTAAGTGGCATGAACCATCATCATCAACACAATATTGCCTTGAAAGTTCTACAACAGCTCTAGCAGCTAGGCTTGCATGTTTTGCAAACTCAGCCGTTGCTTCAGCAGCAGAGGTAGCATCCTTAAATTTATGGTTAAATTCTTCCTGCCAATAGAAAATTTACCATCTCTAGGAAATGATTGCCCATGTTCCAAACTTTTATTCTTGAAACCTAAGTGGCATGAACCATAATCATCAACACAATATTTCTTTGAAAGTTCTACAACAGCTCTGGCAGCTAGGCTTGCATGTTCTGCAAACTCAACCGCTGCTTGAGCAGCAGAGGTAGCATCGTTAAATTTCATGTTCTAAATATGCCTGCCAATAGAAAATTTACCATCTCCAGGAAATGATTGCCCATGTTCCAACCTTTTATCCTTGAAACCTAAGTGGCATGAACCATCATCATCAACACAATATTTCCTTGAAAGTTCTACAACAGCTCTGGCAGCCATGCTTGCATGTTCTGCAAACTTAGTCGCTACTTGAGTAGCAAAGGTGGCATCCTTAAATTTCATGTTCCAATTCTGCTTGCCAATAGAAACATTACCATTACCATCTCCAGAAAATGATTGCCCATGTTCCAACCTTTTATCCTTGAAAACTAAGTGGCATGAACCATCATCATCAACACAATATTGCCTTGAAAGTTCTATAACAGCTCTGGCAGCTAGGCTTGCATGTTCTCCAAACTCAGCCGCTGCTTGAGCAGCAGAGGTAGCATCCTTAAATTTCATGTTCCAATTCTGCCTGCCAATAGAAGAATTACCATTACCATCTCAAGGAAATGATTGCCCTTGTTCCAACCTTTCATCCTTGAAAACTAAGAGGCATGAACCATCATCATCAACACAATATTGCCGTGAAAGTTCTATAACAGCTCTGGCAGCTAGGCTGTCATGTTCTGCAAA
This sequence comes from Nicotiana tomentosiformis, assembly GCF_000390325.3. Classification (NCBI taxonomy): domain Eukaryota; kingdom Viridiplantae; phylum Streptophyta; class Magnoliopsida; order Solanales; family Solanaceae; genus Nicotiana; species Nicotiana tomentosiformis. The sequence continues at coordinate 49,382 of NW_027174627.1, forward strand.
CTCAGCCGCTGCATGAGCAGCAGTGGTAGCATCCTTAAATTTCATGTTCCAATTCTTCCTGCCAATAAAAAATTTACCATCTCCAGGAAATGGTTGCCCATGTTCCAACCTTTTATCCTTGAAACCTAAGTGGCATGAACCATCATCATCAACATAATATTGCCTTGAAAGTTCTACAACAGCTCTGGCAGCCAGGCTTGCATGTTCTGCCAACTCAGTCGCTACTTGAGCAGCAAAGGTAGCATCCTTAAATTTCATGTTCCAATTCTGCCTGCCAATAGAAAAATTACCATTACCATCTCCAGAAACTGATTGCCAATGTTCCAACCTTTTATACTTGAAAACTAAGTGGCATGAACCATCATCATCAACACAATATTGCCTTGAAAGTTCTACAAAAGCTTTGGCAGCTAGGCATGCATGTTCTGCAAACTTAGCCGTTGCTTGAGCAGCAGAGGTAGCATCCTTAAATTTTATGTTCCAATTCTGCGTGCCAATAGAAAAATTACCATTACCATCTCAAGGAAATGATTTCCCCTGTTCCAACCTTTCATCCTTGAAACCTAATTGGCATGAACCACCATTATCAACACAATATTGCCTTGAAATTTCTACAACAACTCTGGCAGCTAGGCTTGGATGGCTTGCAAACTAAGTCGCTGCTTGAGCAGCAGAGGTAGCAACCTTAAATTTCATGTTCCAATTCTGCCTACCAATAGAAAATTTACCATCTTCAGGAAATGATTGCCCATGTTCCAACCTTTTATCCTTGAAACCTAAGTGGCATGAACCATCATCATCAACACAATATTTCCTTGAAAGTTCTACAACAGCTCTGACAGCTAGGCTTGCATATTCTGCAAATTCACTCGCTACTTGAGCAGCAGAGGTAACATCCTTAAATTTCATGTTCCAATTCTGCCTGCCAATAGAAAATTTACCATATCCAGGAAATGATTGCCCATGTTCCAAACTTTTATTTTTGAAACCTAAGTGGGATGAACCATCATCATCAATACAATATTTCCTTGAAAGTTCTACAACAGCTCTGACAGCTAGGCTTGCATGTTCTGCAAACTCAGCCGCTGCTTGAGCAGCAGGGGTAGCATCCTTAAATTTCATGTTCCAATTCTGCCTGCCAATAGATATATTACCATTACCATCTCAAGGAAATGATTGCCCATGTTCCAACCTTTTATCCTTGAAACCTAAGTGGCATGAACCACCACCATCAACACAATATTGGCTTGAAAGTTCTACAACAGCCCTTGTAGCTAGGCCTGCATGTTCTGCAAACTCAGTCGCTACTTGAGCAGCAGAGGTAGCATCCTTAAATTTCATGGTCAAATTCTGCCTGCCAATAGAAAAATTACCATTATCATCTCCAGAAAATGATTACCCATGTTCCAACCTTTTATCCTTGAAACCTCAGTGGCATGAACCATCATCATCAACACAATATTGCCTTGAAAGTTCTACAACAGCTCTCGCAGCTAGGCTTGCATATTCTGTAAACTCAGCCACTGCTTGATTAGCAGAGGTAGCATCCTTAAATTTCATGTTCCAATTCTGCCTGCCAATAGAAAATTTACCATCTCCAGGAAATGATTACCATGTTCCAACCTTTTATCCTTGAAACCTAAGTGGCATGAACCATCATCATCAACACAATATTTCCTTGAAAGTTCTACAACAGCTCTGACAGCTAGGCTTGCATGTTCTGCAAACTCAGCCGCTGCTTGAGCAGCAGGGGTAGCATCCTTAAATTTCATGTTCCAATTCTGCCTGCCAATAGATATATTACCATTACCATCTCAAGGAAATGATTGCCCCTGTTCCAACCTTTCATCCTTGAAACCTAAGTGGCATGAACCACCATCATCAACACAATATTGCCTTGAAAGTTCTACAACAACTCTGGCAACTAGGCTTGGATGTCTTGCAAACTCAGCCGCTGCTTGAGCAGCAGAGGTAGCATCCTTAAATTTCATGTTCCAATTCTACCTGCCAACAAAAATATTACCATTACCATCTCCAGGAAGTGATTGCCCATGTTCCGACTTTTCATTCTTGAAACCTAAGTGGCATGAACCACCATCATCTACACAATATTGCCTTGAATGTTCTACAACAGCTCTTGTATCTAGGCCTGCATGTTCTAAAAATTCAGTCGCTACTTGAGTAGCAGAGGTAGCATCCTTAAATTTCATGGTCCAATTCTGCCTGCCAATAAAAGAATTACCATTACCATCTCCAGAAAATGATTGCCCATGTTCCAACCTTCTATCCTTGAAATCTCAGTGACATGAACCATCATCATCAACACAATATTGCCTTGAAAGCTCTACAACAGCTCTGGCAGCTAGGCTTGCATGATCTGCAAACTCAGCCGCTACTTGAGCAGCAGTTGTAGCATCCTTAAATTTCATGTTCCAATTCTGCTTGCCTACAGAAAAATTACCATCTCCAGGAAATGATTGCCCATGTTCCAACCTTTCATCCTTGAAACCTAAGTGGCATGAACCACCATTATCAACACAATATTGCCTTTAAAGTTCTACAACAGCTCTGGGCATGTTCTGCAAATTCAGTCGCTACTTGAGCAGCAGAGGTAGCATCCTTAAATTTCATGTTCCAATTCTGTCTGCCAATAGAAAAATTACCATTACCATCTCTAGAAAATGATTGCCATGTTCCAACCTTTTATCCTTGAAAACTAAGTGGCATGAACCATCATCATCAACACAATATTGCCTTGAAAGTTCTACAACAGCTCTGGCAGCTAGGCTTGCATGTTCTGCAAACTCAGCCGTTGCTTCAGCAGCAGAGGTAGCATCCTTAAATTTATGGTTAAATTCTTCCTGCCAATAGAAAATTTACCATCTCTAGGAAATGATTGCCCATGTTCCAAACTTTTATTCTTGAAACCTAAGTGGCATGAACCATAATCATCAACACAATATTTCTTTGAAAGTTCTACAACAGCTCTTGCAGCTAGGCTTGCATGTTCTGCAAACTCAACTGCTGCTTGAGCAGCAGAGGTAGCATCGTTAAATTTCATGTTCTAAATATGCCTGCCAATAGAAAATTTACCATCTCCAGGAAATGATTGCCCATGTTCCAACCTTTTATCCTTGAAACCTAAGTGGCATGAACAATCATCATCAACACAATATTTCCTTGAAAGTTCTACAACAGCTCTGGCAGCCATGCTTGCATGTTCTGCAAACTTAGTCGCTACTTGAGTAGCAAAGGTGGCATCCTTAAATTTCATTTTCCAATTCTGCTTGCCAATAGAAACATTACCATTACCATCTCCAGAAAATGATTGCCCATGTTCCAACCTTTTATCCTTGAAAACTAAGTGGCATGAACCATCATCATCAACACAATATTGCCTTGAAAGTTCTACAACCACTCTGGCAGCTAGGCTTGCATGTTCTCCAAACTCAGCCGCTGCTTGAGCAGCAGAGGTAGCATCCTTAAATTTCATGTTCCAATTCTGCCTGCCAATAGAAGAATTACCATTACCATCTCAAGGAAATGATTGCCCTTGTTCCAACCTTTCATCCTTGAAAACTAAGAGGCATGAACCATCATCATCAACACAATATTGCCTTGAAAGTTCTACAACAGCTCTGGCAGCTAGGCTGTCATGTTCTGCAAACTCAGCCGCTGCATGAGCAGCAGTGGTAGCATCCTTAAATTTCATGTTCCAATTCTTCCTGCCAATAAAAAATTTACCATCTCCAGGAAATGGTTGCCCATTTTCCAACCTTTTATCCTTGAAACCTAAGTGGCATGAACCATCATCATCAACATAATATTGCCTTGAAAGTTCTAAACAGCTCTGGCAGCCAGGCTTGCATGTTCTGCCAACTCAGTCGCTACTTGAGCAGCAAAGGTAGCATCCTTAAATTTCATGTTCCAATTCTGCCTGCCAATAGAAAAATTACCATTACCATCTCCAGAAACTGATTGCCAATGTTCCAACCTTTTATACTTGAAAACTAAGTGGCATGAACCATCATCATCAACACAATATTGCCTTGAAAGTTCTACAAAAGCTTTGGCAGCTAGGCATGCATGTTCTGCAAACTCAGCCGTTGCTTGAGCAGCAGAGGTAGCATCCTTAAATTTTATGTTCCAATTCTGCGTGCCAATAGAAAAATTACCATTACCATCTCAAGGAAATGATTTCCCATGTTCCAACCTTTCATCCTTGAAACCTAATTGGCATGAACCACCATCATCAACACAATATTGCCTTGAATGTTCTACAACAACTCTGGCAGCTAGGCTTGGATGGCTTCCAAACTAAGTCGCTGCTTGAGCACCAGAGGTAGCAACCTTAAATTTCATGTTCCAATTCTGCCTACCAATAGAAAATTTACCATCTTCAGGAAATGATTGCCCATGTTCCAACCTTTTATCCTTGAAACCTAAGTGGCATGAACCATCATCATCAACACAATATTTCCTTGAAAGTTCTACAACAGCTCTGACAGCTAGGCTTGCATATTCTGCAAATTCACTCGCTACTTGAGCAGCAGAGGTAACATCCTTAAATTTCATGTTCCAATTCTGCCTGCCAATAGAAAATTTACCATATCCAGGAAATGATTGCCCATGTTCCAAACTTTTATTTTTGAAACCTAAGTGGGATGAACCATCATCATCAATACAATATTTCCTTGAAAGTTCTACAACAGCTCTGACAGCTAGGCTTGTATGTTCTGCAACCTCAGCCGCGGCTTGAGCAGCAGGGGTAGCATCCTTAAATTTCATGTTCCAATTCTGCCTGCCAATAGATATATTACCATTACCATCTCAAGGAAATGATTGCCCATGTTCCAACCTTTTATCCTTGAAACCTAAGTGGCATAAACCACCACCATCAACACAATATTGGCTTGAAAGTTCTACAACAGCCCTTGTAGCTAGGCCTGCATGTTCTGCAAACTCAGTCGCTACTTGAGCATCAGAGGTAGCATCCTTAAATTTCATGGTCAAATTCTGCCTGCCAATAGAAAAATTACCATTACCATCTCCAGAAAATGATTACCCATGTTCCAACCTTTTATCCTTGAAACCTCAGTTGCATGAACCATCATCATCAACACAATATTGCCTTGAAAGTTCTACAACAGCTCTCGCAGCTAGGCTTGCATGTTCTGCAAACTTAGCCGCTGCTTGAGCAGCAGAGGTAGCATCCTTAAATTTCATGTTTCAATTCTGCCTGCCAATAGAAATATTACCATTACCATCTCCAGGATATGATTGCCCACGTTTCAACCTTTTATCCTTGAAACCTAAGTGGTATGAACCACCATCATTAACACAATATTGCCTTGAAAGTTCTACAACAACTCTTGTAGCTAGGCCTGCATGTTCTGCAAACTCAGTCGCAACTTGAGCAACAGAGGTAGCATCCTTAAATTTCATGGTCCAATTCTGCCTGCCAATAGAAACATTACCATTACCATAACCAGGAAATGAATGCCAATGTTCCAACCTATCCTTGAAACCTAAGTGGTGTGAACCACCATCATCAACACAAACAGGATGCATAGTCTGGGCTTACATAATTTTTCTGTTGGCAGGCAGAATTGGAACATGAAAATTAAGTATGCTACCTCTGCTGCTCAAGTAGCGACTGAGTTTGCAGAACATGAAAGCCTAGCTACAAAAGCTATTGTAGAACTTTCAAGGCAATATTGTGTTGATGATGGTGGTTCATTCCACTTAGGTTTCAAGGATGAAAGTTTGGAACATGGGCATGCATTTCCTGGAGATGGTAATGTTAATATTTCTGTTGGCAAGCAGAATTGGAACATGAAATTTAAGGATGCTACCTCTGCTGCTCAAGCAAGGGCTAAGTTTGCAGAACATGCAAGCCTAGCTGCCAAAGCTGTTGTAGAACTTTCAAGGCAATATTGTGTTGATGATGGTGGTTCATGCCACTTAGGTTTCAAGGATGAAAGGTTGGAACATGGGCAATCATTTCCTTGAGATGGTAATGGTAATTTTTCTATTGGCAGGCAGTATTGGAAAATGAAATTTAAGGATGCTACCTCTGTTGCTCAAGCAGCGACAGAGTTTGGAGAACATGCAAGCCTAGCTGCCAGAGCTGTTGGAGAACTTTCAAGGCAATATTGTGTTGATGATGGTGGTTTATGCCACTAGGTTTCAAGGATGAAAGGTTGGAACATGGGCAATCATTTCCTGGAGATGGTAATGGTAAGTTTTCTATTGGTAGGAAGAATTGGAACATGAAATTTAAGGATGCTACCTCTGTTGCTCAAGCATGGGCTGAGTTTGCATAACATGCAAGCCTAGCTGCTAGAGCTGTTGTAGAACTTTCAAGGCAATATTGTGTTGATAAAGATGGTTCATGCCACTTAGTTTTCAAGGATGAAAGGTTTGAATTGGGCAATCATTTTCTTGAGATGATAAAGGTAATTTTTTTGTTGGCAGGCAGAATTGGAACATGAAATTTAAGGATGCTGCCTCTGCTGCTCAAGCAGCAGCTGAGTTTGGAGAACATGCAAGCCTAGCTGCCAGAGCTGTTGGAGAACTTTCAAGGTAATATTGTGTTGATGATGGTGGTTCATGCCACTTAGGTTTCAAGGATGAAAGGTTGGAACATGGGAAAGCATTTCCTGGAGATGGTAATGTTATTTTTTCTGTTGGCAAGCAGAATTGGAACATGAAATTTAATGATGCTACCTCTGCTGCTCAAGCAGCGGCTGAGTTTGCAGAACATGCAAGCCTAGCTGCCAGAGCTGTTGTAGAACTTTCTGGGAAATATTGTGTTGTTGATGATGGTTCATGCCACTTAGGTTTCTAGGATAAAATGTTGGAACATGGGCAATCATTTCCTGGAGATGGTAAATTTTCTATTGGCAGGCAGAATTGGAACATGAAATTTAAGGATGCTACCTCTGCTGCTCAAGCAGCGGCTGAGTTTGCAGAACATGCAAGCCTAGCAGCCCAAGCTTTTGTAGAACTTTCAAGGCAATATTGTGTTGATGATGATGGTTCATGCCACTTAGGTTTCAAGGATAAAAGGTTGGAACATGGGCAATCATTATCTGGAGATGGTAATGGTAATTTTTCTATTGGCAGGCAGAATTGGAACATGAAATTTAAGGATGCTACCTCTGCTGCTCAAATAGCGACTGAGTTTGCAGAACATGCAAGCCTAGCTGCCAGAGCTGTTGTAGAACTTTCAAGGCAATATTGTGTTGATGGTTGTGGTTCATGCCACTTAGTTTTCAAGAATGAAAGGTTGGAACATGGGCAATCATTTCCTTGAGATGGTAATGGTAATTTTTCTATTGGCAGGCAGAATTGGAACATGAAATTTAAGGATGCTACCTCTGCTACTCAAATAGCGACTGAGTTTGCAGAACATGCAAGCCTAGCTGCCAGAGCTGTTGTAGAACTTTCAAGGCAATATTGTGTTGATGGTAGTGGTTCATGCCACTTAGTTTTCAAGAATGAAAGGTTGGAACATGGGCAATCATTTCCTTGAGATGGTAATGGTAATTTTTCTGTTGGCAGGCAGTATTGGAACATAAAATTTAAGGATGCTACCTTTACTGCTCAAGCAGCGGCTAAGTTTGCAAAACATGCAAGCCTAGCTGCCAGAGCTGTTGTAGAACTTTCAAGGCAATATTGTGTTGATGATGGTGGTTCATGCCCCTTAGGTTTCAAGGATGAAAGGTTGGAACATGGGCAATCATTTCCTGGAGATGGTAATGGTAATGTTTTTACTGGCAGGCAGAATTGGAACATGAAATTTAAGGATGCTACCTCTGATGCTCAAGCAGCAGCTGAGTTTGAAGAACGTGCAAGCCTAGCTGCCAGAGCTATTGTAGAACTTTCAAGGCAATATTATGTTGATGATGGTGGTTCATGCCACTTAGGTTTCAATGATAAAAGGTTGGCACATGGTCAATCATTTTCTGGAGATGGTAAATTTTCTATTGACATGCAGAATTGGAACATGAATTTTAAGGATGCTACCTCTGCTGCTCAAGCAGCGGCTGAGTTTTCAGAACATGCACGCCTAGCTGCAAGAGCTGTTGTAGAACTTTCAAGGCAATATTATGTTGATGATGGTGGTTCATGCCACTTAAGTTTCAAGGATGAAAGGTTGGAACATGGGCAAGCATTTCCTGGAGATAGTAATGTTAATTTTTCTATTGGCAAGCAGAATAAGAATATGAAATTTAAGGTTGCTACCTCTGCTGCTCAAGCATCGGCTGAGTTTGCAGAACCTGCAAGCCTAGCTGCCAGAGCTATTGTAGAACTTTCAAGGCATTATTGTGTTGATGATGGTGGTTCATGACACTTAGGTTTCAAGGATAAAAGGTTGGAACTTGGGCAACCATTTCCTTGAGATGGTAATGGTAATTTTTCTATTGGCAGGCAGTATTGGAACATGAAATTTAAGGATGCTACCTCTGCTGCTCAAGCAGCGGCTGAGTTTGGAGAACATGCAAGCCTAGCTGCCAGAGCTGTTGGAGAACTTTCAAGGCAATATTGTGTTAATGCTGGTGGGTCATGCCACTTAGGTTTAAAGGATGAAAGGTTGGAACATGGTCAATCATTTCCTTGAGATGGTAATGGCAATTTTTCTATTGGCAGGCAGAATTGGAACATGAAATTTAAGGATGCTACCTCTGCTACTCAAGCAGCGGCTGAGTTTGCAGAACATGCAAGCCTAGCTGCCAGTGCTGTTATAGAACTTTCAAGGAAATATTGTGTTGATGATGATGGTTCATGCCACTTAGTTTTCAAGGATGAAATGTTGGAACATGGGCAATCATTTCCTTGAGGTGGTAATGGTAATTTTTCTGTTGGCAGCCAGAATTGGAACATGAAAATTAAGGATGCTACCTCTGCTGCTCAAGTAGCGACTGAGTTTGCAGAACATGAAAGCCTAGCTACAAAAGCTATTGTAGAACTTTTAAGGCAATATTGTGTTGATGATGGTGGTTCATTCCACTTAGGTTTCAAGGATGAAAGTTTGGAACATGGGCAAGCATTTCCTGGAGATGGTAATGTTAATTTTTCTGTTGGCAAGCAGAATTGGAACATGAAATTTAAGGATGCTACCTCTGCTGCTCAAGCAAGGGCTGAGTTTGCAGAACATGCAAGCCTAGCTGCCAGAGCTGTTGTAGAACTTTCAAGCCAATATTGTGTTGATGATGTTTGTTCATGCCACTTAGGTTTCAAGGATGAAAGGTTGGAACATGGGCAATCATTTCCTTGAGATGGTAATGGTAATTTTTCTATTGGCAGGCAGTATTGGAAAATGAAATTTAAGGATGCTACCTCTGTTGCTCAAGCAGCGACTGAGTTTGGAGAACATGCAAGCCTTGCTGCCAGAGCTGTTGGAGAACTTTAAAGGCAATATTGTATTGATGATGATGGTTTATGCCACTTAGGTTTCAAGGATGAAAGGCTGGAACATGGGCAAGCATTTCCTGGAGATGGTAATGTTAATTTTTCTGTTGGCAAGCAAAATTGGAACATGAAATTTAAGGATGCTACCTCTGTTGCTCAAGCAAGGGCTGAGTTTGCATAACATGCAAGCCTAGCTGCCAGAGCTGTTGTCGAACTTTCAAGGCAATATTGTGTTGATAATGATGGTTCATGCCACTTAGTTTTCAAGGATGAAAGGTTTGAATTGGGCAATCATTTTCTTGAGATGGTAATGGTAATTTTTCTGTTGGCTGGCAGAATTGGAACATTAAATTTAAGGATGCTGCCTCTGCTGCTCAAGCAGCAGCTGAGTTTGGAGAACATGCAAGCCTAGTTGCCACAGCTGTTGGAGAACTTTCAAGGCAATATTGTGTTGATGATGGTGGTTCATGCCACTTAGGTTTCAAGGATGAAAGGTTGGAACATGGGAAAGCATTTCCTTGAGATGGTAATGTTAATTTTTCTGTTGGCAAGCAGAATTCGAACATGAAATTTAAGGATGCTACCTCTGCTGCTCAAGCAGCGGCTGAGTTTGCAGAACATGCAAGCCTAGCTTCCAGAGCTGTTGTAGAACTTTCAAAGAAATATTGTGTTGATGATGGTGGTTCATGCCACTTAGGTTTCAAGGATGAAAGGTTGGAACATGGGCAATCATATCCTGGAGATGGTAATGGTAATATTTCTATTGGCAGGCAGAATTGGAACATGAAATTTAAGGATGCTACCTCTGCTGCTCAAGCAGCGGCTAAGTTTGGAGAACATGCAAGCCTAGCTGCCAGAGCTGTTGGAGAACATTCAAGGCAATATTGTGTTGATGATGGTGGTTCATGCCACTTAGGTTTCAAGGATAAAAGGTTGGAACATGGTTAATCATTTCCTGGAGATGGTAATGGTAATTTTTCTACTGGCAGGCAGAATTGGAACATGAAATTTAAGGATGCTACCTCTGCTGCTCAAATAGCGACTGAGTTTGCAGAACATGCAAGCCTAGCTGCCAGAGCTGTTGTAGAACTTTCAAGGCAATATTGTGTTGATGGTTGTGGTTCATGCCACTTAGTTTTCAAGAATGAAAGGTTGGAACATGGGCAATCATTTCCTTGAGATGGTAATGGTAATTTTTCTATTGGCAGGCAGAATTGGAACATGAAATTTAAGGATGCTACCTCTGCTACTCAAATAGCGACTGAGTTTGCAGAACATGCAAGCCTAGCTGCCAGAGCTGTTGTAGAACTTTCAAGGCAATATTGTGTTGATGGTAGTGGTTCATGCCACTTAGTTTTCAAGAATGAAAGGTTGGAACATGGGCAATCATTTCCTTGAGATGGTAATGGTAATTTTTCTGTTGGCAGGCAGTATTGGAACATAAAATTTAAGGATGCTACCTTTACTGCTCAAGCAGCGGCTAAGTTTGCAAAACATGCAAGCCTAGCTGCCAGAGCTGTTGTAGAACTTTCAAGGCAATATTGTGTTGATGATGGTGGTTCATGCCCCTTAGGTTTCAAGGATGAAAGGTTGGAACATGGGCAATCATTTCCTGGAGATGGTAATGGTAATGTTTTTACTGGCAGGCAGAATTGGAACATGAAATTTAAGGATGCTACCTCTGATGCTCAAGCAGTAGCTGAGTTTGAAGAACGTGCAAGCCTAGCTGCCAGAGCTGTTGGAGAACTTTCAAGGCAATATTCTGTTGATGATGGTTGTTCATGCCACTTAGGTTTCAAGGATGAAAGGTTGGAACATGGGAAAGCATTTCCTGGAGATGGTAATGTTAATTTTTCTTTTGGCAAGCAGAATTGGAACATGAAATTTAAGGATGCTACCTCTGCTGCTCAAGCATCGAATGAGTTTGGAGAACATGCAAGCCTAACTGCCAGAGCTGTTGTAGTACTTTCAAGGAAATATTGTGTTGATGATGGTGGTTCATGCCACTTAGTTTTCAAGGATGAAATGTTGGAACATGGGCAATCATATCCTGGAGATGGTAATGGTAATATTTCTATTGGCAGGCTGAATTGGAACATAAAATTTAAGGATGCTACCTCTGCTGCTCATGCAGCGGCTGAGTTTGGAGAACATGCAAGCCTAGTTGCCAGAGCTGTTGGAGAACTTTCAAGGCAATATTGTGTTGATGATGGTGGTTTCATGCCACTTAGGTTTCAAGGATGAAAGGTAGGAACATGGTCAATCATTTCCTGGAGATGGGAATGTTAATTTTTCTATTGGCAAGCAGAATTGGAACATGAAATTTAAGGATGCTACCTCTGTTGCTCAAGCAAGGGCTGAGTTTGCATAACATGCAAGCCTAGCTGCCAGAGCTGTTGTAGAACTTTCAAGGCAATATTGTGTTGATAATGATGGTTCATGCCACTTAGTTTTCAAGGATAAAAGGTTTGAACTTGGGCAATCATTTCCTTGAGATGGTAATGGTAATTTTTCTGTTGGCAGGCAGAATTGGAACATGAAATTTAAGGATGCTGCCTCTGCTGCTCAAGCAGCAGCTGAGTTTGGAGAACATACAAGCCTAGCTGCCAGAGCTGTTGGAGAACTTTCAAGGCGATATTGTGTTGATGATGGTGGTTCATGCCACTTAGTTTTCAAGGATGAAAGGTTGGAACATTGGAAAGCATTTCCTGGAGTTGGTAATGTTAATTTTTCTATTGGCAAGCAGAATTGGAACATGAAATTTAAGGATGCTACCTCTGCTGCTCAAGCAGCGGCTGAGTTTGCAGAACATGCAAGCCTAGCTACAAAAGCTATTATAGAACTTTCAAGGTAATATTGTGTTGATGATGGTGGTTCATTCCACTTAGTTTTCAAGGATGAAAGGTTGGAACATGGGCAATCATATCCTGGAGATGGTAATGGTAATATTTCTATTGGCAGGCAGAATTGGAACATGAAATTTAAGGATGCTACCTCTGCTGTTCAAGCAGCGGCTGAGTTTGGAGAAAATGCAAGCCTAGCTGCCAGAGCTGTTGGAGAACTTTCAAGGAAATATTGTGTTGATGATGGTGGTTCATGCCACTTAGGTTTCAAGGATGAAAGGTTGGAACATGGTCAATCATTTCCTGGAGATGGAAATGGTAATTTTTCTATTGGTAGGCAGAATTGGAACATGAAATTTAAGGATGCTACCTCTGCTGCTCAAGTAGCGGCTGAGTTTGCAGAACATGCAAGCCTAGCTGCCAGAGCTATTGTCAAACTTTCAAGGCAATATTGTGTTGATGATGATGGTTCATTCCACTTAGTTTTCAAGGATGAAAGGTTGGACCATGGGCAATCATTTCCTTGAGGTGGTAATGGTAATTTTACTATTGGCAGGCAGCATTGGAAAATGAAATTTAAGGATGCTACCTCTGTTGCTCAAGCAGAGACTGAGTTTAGAGAAAATGCAAGCCTAGCTGCCAGAGCTGTTGGAGAACTTTCAAGGAAATATTTGGTTGATGATGGTGGTTCATGCCACTTAGGTTTCAAGGATGAAAGGTTGGAACATGGTCAATCATTTCCTGGAGATGGAAATGGTAATTTTTCTATTGGCAGGAAGAATTGGAACATGAAATTTAAGGATGCTACCTCTGCTGCTCAAGTAGCGGCTGAGTTTGCAGAACATGCAAGCCTAGCTGCCAGAGCTATTGTCAAACTTTCAAGGCAATATTGTGTTGATGATGATGGTTCATGCCACTTAGTTTTCAAGGATGAAAGGTTGGAACATGGGCAATCATTTCCTTGAGGTGGTAATGGTAATTTTCCTATTGGCAGGCAGCATTGGAAAATGAAATTTAAGGATGCTACCTCTGTTGCTCAAGCAGAGACTGAGTTTGGAGAACATGCAAGCCTAGCTGCCAGAGCTGTTGGAGAGCTTTCAAGGCAATATTGTGTTGATGATGGTGGTTTATGTCTCTTAGGTTTCAAGGATGAAAGGTTGGAACATGGGCAAGCATTTCCTGGAGATGGTAATGTTAATTTTTCTGTTGGCAAGCAGAATTGGAACATGAAATTTAAGGATGCTACCTCTGTTGCTCAAGCAAGGGCTGAGTTTGCATAACATGCAAGCCTAGCTGCCAGAGCTGTTGTACAACTTTCAAGGCAATATTGTGTTGATAATGATGGTTCATGCCACTTAGTTTTCAAGGATGAATGGTTTGAACTTGGGCAATCATTTCCTTGAGATGGTAATGGTAATTTTTCTGTTGGCAGGCAGAATTGGAACATGAAATTTAAGGATGCTGCCTTTGCTGCTCAAGCAGCAGCTGAGTTTGGAGAACATTCAAGCCTAGCTTCCAGAGCTGCTGGAGAACTTTCAAGGCAATATTGTGTTGATGATGGTGGTTAATGCCACTTAGGTTTCAAGGATGAAAGGTTGGAACATGGGAAAGCATTTCCTGGAGATGGCAATGTTAATTTTATTGTTGGCAAGCAGAATTGGAACATGAAATTTAAGGATGCTACCTCTACTGCTCAAGCAGCGGCTGAGTTTGCAGAACATTCAAGCCTAGCTGCCAGAGCTGTTGTAGAACTTTCAAGGAAATATTGTGTTGATAATGATGGTTCATGCCACTTAGTTTTCAAGGATGAATGATTTGAACTTGGGCAATCATTTCCTTGAGATGGTAATGGTAATTTATCTGTTGGCAGGCAGAATTGGAACATGAAATTTAAGGATGCTGCCTCTGCTGCTCGAGCAGCAGCTGAGTTTGGAGAACATGCAAGCCTAGCTGCCAGAGCTGTTGGAGAACATTCAAGGCAATATTGTGTTGATGATGGTGGTTCATGCCACTTAGGTTTAAAGGATGAAAGGTTGGAACATGGGAAAGCATTTCCTGGCGATGGTAATGTTAATTTTTCTGTTGGCAAGCAGAATTGGAACATGAAATTTAAGGATGCTACCTCTGCTGCTCAAGCAGCGGCTGTGTTTGCAGAACATGCAAGCCTAGCTGTCAGAGCTGTTGTAGAACTTTCAAGGAAATATTGTGTTGATGACGGTGGTTCATGCCACTTAAGTTTCAAGGATGAAAGGTTGGAACATGGGCAATCATATCCTGGAGATGGTAATGGTAATATTTCTATTGGCAGGCAGGATTGAAACATGAAATTTAAGGATGCTACCTCTGCTGCTCAAGCAGCGGCTGAGTTTGGAGAACATGCAAGCCTAGCTGCCAGAGCTGTTGGAGAACTTTCAAGGCAATATTGTGTTGATGATGGTGGTTCATGCCACTTAGGTTTCAAGGATGAAAGGTTGGAACATGGTCAATCATTTCCTGGAGATGGTAATGGTAATTTTTCTATTGGTAAGCAGAATTGGAACATGAAATTTAAGGATGCTACCTCTGCTGCTCAAGCAACGGCTGAGTTTGCAGAACATGCAAGCCTAGCTGCCAGAGCTGTTGTACAACTTTCAGGGCAATATTGTGTTGATAATGATGGTTCATGCCACTTAGTTTTCAAGGATGAATGGTTTGAACTTGGGCAATCATTTCCTTGAGATGGTAATGGTAATTTTTCTGTTGGCAGCCAGAATTGGAACATGAAATTTGAGGATGCTGCCTCTGCTGCTCAAGCAGCAGCTGAGTTTGGAGAACATGCAAGCCTAGCTGCTAGAGCTGCTGGAGAACTTTCAAGGCAATATTGTGTTGATGATGGTGGTTCATGCCACTTAGGTTTCAAGGATGAAAGGTTGGAACATGGGAAAGCATTTCCTGGAGATTGTTATGTTAATTTTTCTGTTGGCAAGCAGAATTGGAACATGAAATTTAAGGATGCTACCACTGCTGCTCAAGCAGCGGCTGAGTTTGCAGAACATGCAAGCCTAGCTGCAAGAGCTGTTGGAGAACTTTCAAGGCAATATTGTGCTGATGATGGTGGTTCATGCCACTTAGGTTTCTAGGATGAATGGTTTGAACTTGGGCAATCATTTCCTTGAGATGGTAATGGTAATTTTTCTGTTGACAGGCAGAATTGGAACATGAAATTTAAGGATGCTGCCTCTGCTGCTCAAGCAGCAGCTGAGTTTGGAGAACATGCAAGCCTAGCTGCCAGAGCTGTTGAAGAACATTCAAGGCAATATTGTGTTGATGATGGTGGTTCATGCCACTTAGGTTTCAAGGATGAAAGGTTGGAACATGGGAAAGCATTTCCTGGAGATGGTAATGTTAATTTTTCTGTTGGCAAGCAGAATTGGAACATGAAATTTAAGGATGCTACCTCTGCTGCTCAAGTAGCGGCTGAGTTTGCAGAACATGCAAGCCTAGCTGCCAGAGCTGTTGTAGAACTTTCAAGGAAATATTGTGTTGATGATGGTGGTTCATGCCACTTAAGATTCAAGGATGAAAGGTTGGAACATGGGCAATCATATCCTGGAGATGGTAATGGTAATATTTATATTGGCAGGCAGAATTAAAACATGAAATTTAAGGATGCTACCTCTGCTGCTCAAGCAGCGGCTGAGTTTGGAGAACATGCAAGCCTAGCTGCCAGAGCTGTTGGAGAACTTTCAAGGCAATATTGTGTTGATGATGGTGGTTCATGCCACTTAGGTTTCAAGGATGAAAGGTTGGAGCATGGTCAATCATTTCCTGGAGATGGTAATGGTAATTTTTCTATTGGCAGGCAGAATTGGAACATGAAATTTAAGGATGCTACCTCTGCTGCTCAAGCAGCGACTGAGTTTGCAGAATATGCAAGCCTAGCTGCCAGAGCTGTTGTCAAACTTTCAAGGCAATATTATGTTGATGATGATGGTTCATGCCACTTAGTTTTCAAGGATGAAAGGTTGAAACATGGGCAATCATTTCCATGAGGTGGTAATGGTAATTTTTCTGTTGGAAGGCAGAATTGGAACATGAAAATTAAGGATGCTACCTCTACTGCTCAAGTAGCGACTGAGTTTGCAGAACATGCAAGCCTAGCTGCTAGAGCTATTGTAGAACTTTCAAGGCAATATTATGTTGATGGTAGTGATACATGCCACTTAGTTTTCAAGAATGAAAGGTTGGAACATGGGCAATCATTTTCTTGAGATGGTAATGGTAATTTTTCTGTTGGCAGGCAGTATTGGAACATAAAATTTAAGGATGCTACCTCTACTGCTCAAGCAGCGGCTAAGTTTGCAGAACATGCAAACCTAGCTGCCAGAGCTGTTGTAGAACTTTCAAGGCAATATTGTGTTGATGATGGTGGTTCATGCCACTTAGGTTTCAAGGATGAAAGGTTGGAACATGGGCAATCATTTCCTAGAGATGGTAATGGTAATTTTTCTATTGGCAGGCAGAATTGGAACATGAAATTTAAGGATGCTACCTTTGCTGCTCAAGCAGCAGCTGAGTTTGCAGAACATGCAAGCCTAGCTGCCAGAGCTTTTGTAGAACTTTCAAGGCAATATTGTGTTGATGATGGTGGTTCATGCCACTTAGGTTTCAAGGATAAAAGGTTGGCACATGGTCAATCATTTCCTGGACATGGTAAATTTTCTATTGACTGACAGAATTGGAACATGAAATTTAAGGATGCTACCTCTGCTGCTCAAGCAGCGACTGAGTTTTCAGAACATGCACGCCTAGCTACAAGAGCTGTTGTAGAACATTCAAGGCAATATTGTGTTGATGTTGGTGGTTCATGTAACTTATGTTTCAAGGATGAAAGGTTGGAACATGGGCAAGCATTTCCTGGAGATAGTAATGTTAATTTTTCTATTGTCAAGCAGAATTGGAATATGAAATTTAAGGTTGCTACCTCTGCTGCTCAAGCAGCGGCTGAGTTTGCAGAACATGCAAGCCTAGCTGCCAGATCTGTTGTAGAACTTTGAAGGCATTATTGTGTTGATGATGGTGGTTCATGCCACTTAGGTTTCAAGGATGAAAGGTTGGAACATGGGAAAGCATTTCCTGGAGATGGTAATGTTAATTTTTCTGTTGGCAAGCAGAATTGGAACATGAAATTTAAGGATGCTACCTCTGCTGCTCAAGTAGCGGCTGAGTTTGCAGAACATGCAAGCCTAGCTGCCAGAGCTGTTGTAGAACTTTCAAGGAAATATTGTGTTGATGATGGTGGTTCATGCCACTTAAGATTCAAGGATGAAAGGTTGGAACATGGGCAATCATATCCTGGAGATGGTAATGGTAATATTTATATTGGCAGGCAGAATTAAAACATGAAATTTAAGGATGCTACCTCTGCTGCTCAAGCAGCGGCTGAGTTTGGAGAACATGCAAGCCTAGCTGCCAGAGCTGTTGGAGAACTTTCAAGGCAATATTGTGTTGATGATGGTGGTTCATGCCACTTAGGTTTCAAGGATGAAAGGTTGGAGCATGGTCAATCATTTCCTGGAGATGGTAATGGTAATTTTTCTATTGGCAGGCAGAATTGGAACATGAAATTTAAGGATGCTACCTTTGCTGCTCAAGCAGCGACTGAGTTTGCAGAATATGCAAGCCTAGCTGCCAGAGCTGTTGTCAAACTTTCAAGGCAATATTATGTTGATGATGATGGTTCATGCCACTTAGTTTTCAAGGATGAAAGGTTGAAACATGGGCAATCATTTCCATGAGGTGGTAATGGTAATTTTTCTGTTGGAAGGCAGAATTGGAACATGAAAATTAAGGATGCTACCTCTACTGCTCAAGTAGCGACTGAGTTTGCAGAACATGCAAGCCTAGCTGCTAGAGCTATTGTAGAACTTTCAAGGCAATATTATGTTGATGGTAGTGATACATGCCACTTAGTTTTCAAGAATGAAAGGTTGGAACATGGGCAATCATTTTCTTGAGATGGTAATGGTAATTTTTCTGTTGGCAGGCAGTATTGGAACATAAAATTTAAGGATGCTACCTCTACTGCTCAAGCAGCGGCTAAGTTTGCAGAACATGCAAACCTAGCTGCCAGAGCTGTTGTAGAACTTTCAAGGCAATATTGTGTTGATGATGGTGGTTCATGCCACTTAGGTTTCAAGGATGAAAGGTTGGAACATGGGCAATCATTTCCTAGAGATGGTAATGGTAATTTTTCTATTGGCAGGCAGAATTGGAACATGAAATTTAAGGATGCTACCTTTGCTGCTCAAGCAGCAGCTGAGTTTGCAGAACATGCAAGCCTAGCTGCCAGAGCTTTTGTAGAACTTTCAAGGCAATATTGTGTTGATGATGGTGGTTCATGCCACTTAGGTTTCAAGGATAAAAGGTTGGCACATGGTCAATCATTTCCTGGACATGGTAAATTTTCTATTGACTGACAGAATTGGAACATGAAATTTAAGGATGCTACCTCTGCTGCTCAAGCAGCGACTGAGTTTTCAGAACATGCACGCCTAGCTACAAGAGCTGTTGTAGAACATTCAAGGCAATATTGTATTGATGTTGGTGGTTCATGTAACTTATGTTTCAAGGATGAAAGGTTGGAACATGGGCAAGCATTTCCTGGAGATAGTAATGTTAATTTTTCTATTGTCAAGCAGAATTGGAATATGAAATTTAAGGTTGCTACCTCTGCTGCTCAAGCAGCGGCTGAGTTTGCAGAACATGCAAGCCTAGCTGCCAGATCTGTTGTAGAACTTTGAAGGCATTATTGTGTTGATGATGGTGGTTCATGCCACTTAGGTTTTAAGGATAAAACGTTGGAACATGGGCAATCATTTCCTTTAGATGGTAATGGTAATTTTTCTATTGGCAGGCAGTATTGGAACATGAAATTTAAGCATACTACCTCTGCTGCTCAAGCAGCGGCTGAGTTTGGAGAACATGCAAGCCTAGCTTCCAGAGCTATTGGGGAACTTTCAAGGTAATATTGTGTTGATGATGATGGTTCATGCCACTTAGGTTTCAAGGATAAAAGGTTGGCACATGGTCAATCATTTCCTGGAGATGGTAAATTTTCTATTGACAGGCAGAATTGGAACATGAAATTTAAGGATGCTACCTCTGCTGCTCAAGCAGCGGCTGAGTTTGCAGAACATGCAAGCCTAGCTGCCAGAGCTATTGTAGAACTTTCAAGGAAATATTGTGTTGATGATGGTGGTTCATGCCACTTAAGATTCAAGGATGAAATGATGGATCATGGGCAAGCATTTCCTGGAGATTGTAATGGTAGTTTTTCTATTGGCAGGCAGAATTGAAACATGAAATTTAAGGATGCTACCTCTGCTGCTCAAGCAGCGGCTGAGTTTGGAGAACATGCAAGCCTAGCTGCCAGAGCTGTTGGAGAACTTTCAAGGCAATATTGTGTTGATGATGGTGGTTCATGCCACTTAGGTTTCAAGGATGAAAGGTTGGAGCATGGTCAATCATTTCCTGGAGATGGTAATGGTAATTTTTCTATTGGCAGGCAGAATTGGAACATGAAATTTAAGGATGCTACCTCTGCTGCTCAAGCAGCGACTGAGTTTGCAGAATATGCAAGCCTAGCTGCCAGAGCTGTTGTCAAACTTTCAAGGCAATATTATGTTGATGATGATGGTTCATGCCACTTAGTTTTCAAGGATGAAAGGTTGAAACATGGGCAATCATTTCCATGAGGTGGTAATGGTAATTTTTCTGTTGGAAGGCAGAATTGGAACATGAAAATTAAGGATGCTACCTCTACTGCTCAAGTAGCGACTGAGTTTGCAGAACATGCAAGCCTAGCTGCTAGAGCTATTGTAGAACTTTCAAGGCAATATTATGTTGATGGTAGTGATACATGCCACTTAGTTTTCAAGAATGAAAGGTTGGAACATGGGCAATCATTTTCTTGAGATGGTAATGGTAATTTTTCTGTTGGCAGGCAGTATTGGAACATAAAATTTAAGGATGCTACCTCTACTGCTCAAGCAGCGGCTAAGTTTGCAGAACATGCAAGCCTAGCTGCCAGAGCTGTTGTAGAACTTTCAAGGCAATATTGTGTTGATGATGGTGGTTCATGCCACTTAGGTTTCAAGGATGAAAGGTTGGAACATGGGCCATCATTTCCTAGAGATGGTAATGGTAATTTTTCTATTGGCAGGCAGAATTGGAACATGAAATTTAAGGATGCTACCTTTGCTGCTCAAGCAGCAGCTGAGTTTGCAGAACATGCAAGCCTAGCTGCCAGAGCTTTTGTAGAACTTTCAAGGCAATATTGTGTTAATGATGGTGGTTCATGCCACTTAGGTTTCAAGGATAAAAGGTTGGCACATGGTCAATCATTTCCTGGACATGCTAAATTTTCTATTGACAGGCAGAATTGGAACATGAAATTTAAGGATGCTACCTCTGCTGCTCAAGCAGCGACTGAGTTTTCAGAACATGCACGCCTAGCTACAAGAGCTGTTGTAGAACATTCAAGGCAATATTGTGTTGATGTTGGTGGTTCATGTAACTTATGTTTCAAGGATGAAAGGTTGGAACATGGGCAAGCATTTCCTGGAGATAGTAATGTTAATTTTTCTATTGTCAAGCAGAATTGGAATATGAAATTTAAAGTTGCTACCTCTGCTGCTCAAGCAGCGGCTGAGTTTGCATAACATGCAAGCCTAGCTGCCAGATCTGTTGTAGAACTTTGAAGGCATTATTGTGTTGATGATGGTGGTTCATGCCACTTAGGTTTTAAGGATAAAACGTTGGAACATGGGCAATCATTTCCTTGAGATGGTAATGGTAATTTTTCTATTGGCAGGCAGTATTGGAACATGAAATTTAAGCATACTACCTCTGCTGCTCAAGCAGCGGCTGAGTTTGGAGAACATGCAAGCCTAGCTTCCAGAGCTGTTGGGGAACTTTCAAGGTAATATTGTGTTGATGATGATGGTTCATGCCACTTAGGTTTCAAGGATAAAAGGTTGGCACATGGTCAATCATTTCCTGGAGATGGTAAATTTTCTATTGACAGGCAGAATTGGAACATGAAATTTAAGGATGCTACCTCTGCTACTCAAGCAGCGACTGAGTTTTTAGAACATGCACGCCTAGCTGCAAGAGCTGTTGTAGAACATTCAAGGCAATATTATGTTGATGTTGGTTGTTCATGCAACTTAAGTTTCAAGGATGAAAGGTTGGAACATGGGCAAGCATTTCCTTGAGAAGGTAATGGTAATTTTTCAGTTGGCAGGAAGAATTGGAACATGAAATTTAAGGATGCTACCTCTGCTGCTCAAGAAGCGACTGAGTTTGCAGAACATGCAAGCCTAGCTGCCAGAGCTGTTGTCAAACTTTCAAGGCAATATTGTGTTGATCATGATGGTTCATGCCACTTAGTTTTCAAGGATGAAAGCTTGGAACATAGGCAATCATTTCCTTGAGGTGGTAATGGTAATTTTTCTGTTGGCAGGCAGAATTGGAACATGAAAATTAAGGATGCTACCTCTGCTGCTCAAGTAGCGACTGAGTTTGCAGAACATGCAAGCCTAGCTGCCAGAGCTGTTGTAGAACTTTCAAGGCAATATTTTGTTGATGGTAGTGGTACATGCCACTTAGTTTTTAAGAATGAAAGGTTGGAACATGGGCAATCATTTCCTTGAGGTAGTAATGGTAATTTTTCTGTTGGCAGGCAGAATTGGAACATGAAAATTAACGATGCTACCTCTGCTGCTCAAGTAGCGACTGAGTTTGCAGAACATGCAAGCCTTGCTGCCAGAGCTGTTGTAGAACTTTCAAGGCAATATTGTATTGATGGTAGTGTTACATGCCACTTAGTTTTCAAGAATGAAATGTTAGAACATGGGCAATCATTTCCTTGAGATGGTAATGGTAATTTTTCTATTAGCAAGCAGTATTGGAACATAAAATTTAAGGATGCTACCTCTACTGCTCAAGCAGCAGCTAAGTTTGCAGAACATGCAAGCCTAGCTGCCAGAGCTGTTGTAGAACTTTCAAGGCAATATTGTGTTGATGATGGTGGTTCATGTCACTTAGGTTTCAAGGATGAAAGGTTGGAACATGGGCAATCATTTCCTGGAGATGGTAATGGTAATTTTCCTATTGGCAGGCAGAATTGGAACAAGAAATTTAAGGATGCTACCTTTGTTGCTCAAGCAGCAGCTAAGTTTGCAGAACATGCAAGCCTAGCTGCCAGAGCTGTTGTAGAACTTTAAAGGAAATATTGTGTTGATGATGGTGGTTCATACCACTTAGGTTTCAAGGATAAAAGGTTGGCACATGGTCAATCATTTCCTGGAGAAGGTAAATTTTCTATTGACAGGCAGAATTGGAACATGAAATGTAAGGATGCTACCTCCGCTGCTCAAGCAGCGGCTGAGTTTTCAGAACATGCACGCCTAGCTGCAAGAGCTGTTGTAGAACTTTCAAGGCAATATTGTGTTGATGATGGTGGTTCATGCCACTTAAGTTTCAATGATCAAAGGTTCGAACATGGGCAAGCATTTCCGGGAGATAGTACAGTTAATTTTTCTATTGGCAAGCAGAATTGGAATATGAAATTTATGATTGCTACCTCTGCTGCTCAAGCAGCTACTGAGTTTGCAGAATATGCAAGCCTAGCTGCCAGATCTGTTGTAGAACTTTAGAGGCATTATTGTGTTGATGATGGTGGTTCATGCCACTTAGTTTTCAAGGTTGAAAGGTTGGAACATGGGCAATCATTTCCTTGAGGTGGTAATGGTAATTTTTCTGTTGGCAAGCAGAATTGGAACATGAAAATTAAGGATGCTACCTCTGCTGCTCAAGTAGCGACTGAGTTTGTAGAACATGCAAGCCTAGCTGCCAGAGTTGTTGTAGAACTTTCAAGGCAATATTTTGTTGATGGTAGTGGTACATGCCACTTAGTTTTTAAGAATGAAAGGTTGGAACATCGGCAATCATTTCCTTGAGGTGGTAATGGTAATTTTTCTGTTGGCAGGCAGAATTGGACATGAAAATTAAGGATGCTACCTCTGCTGCTCAAGTAGCAACTGAGTTTGCAGAACATGCAAGCCTAGCTGCCAGAGCTGTTGTAGAACTTTCAAGGCAATATTGTGTTGATGGTAGTGTTACATGCCACTTAGTTTTCAAGAATGAAATGTTAGAACATGGGCAATCATT
This sequence comes from Nicotiana tomentosiformis, assembly GCF_000390325.3. Lineage (NCBI taxonomy): Eukaryota > Viridiplantae > Streptophyta > Magnoliopsida > Solanales > Solanaceae > Nicotiana > Nicotiana tomentosiformis. Next base: position 72,856 of record NW_027174627.1, read on the forward strand.
TCCTTGAGATGGTAATGGTAATTTTTCTGTTAGCAAGCAGTATTGGAACATAAAATTTAAGGATGCTACCTCTACTGCTCAAGCAGCGGCTAAGTTTGTAGAACATGCAAGCCTAGCTGCCAGAGCTGTTGTAGAACTTTCAAGATAATATTATGTTGATGATGGTGGTTCATGCCACTTAGGTTTCAAGGATGAAAGGTTGGAACATGGGCAATCATTTCCTGGAGATGGTAATGGTAATTTTCCTATTGGCAGGCAGAATTGGAACATGAAATTTAAGGATGCTACCTTTGTTGCTCAAGCAGCAGCTAAGTTTGCAGAACATGCAAGCCTAGCTGCCAGAGCTGTTGTAGAACTTTAAAGGAAATATTGTGTTGATGATGGTGGTTCATACCACTTAGTTTTCAAGGATAAAAGGTTGGCACATGGTCAATCATTTCCTGGATAAGGTAAATTTTCTATTGACAGGCAGAATTGGAACATGAAATGTAAGGATGCTACCTCCGCTGCTCAAGCAGCGGCTGAGTTTTCAGAACATGCACGCCTAGCTGCAAGAGCTGTTGTAGAACTTTCAAGGCAATATTGTGTTGATGATGGTGGTTCATGCCACTTAAGTTTCAAGGATCAAAGGTTAGAACATGGGCAAGCATTTCCGGGAGATAGTACTGTTAATTTTTCTATTGGCAAGCAGAATTGGAATATGAAATTTATGATTGCTACCTCTGCTGCTCAAGCAGCGACTGAGTTTGCAGAACATGCAAGCCTAGCTGCCAGATCTGTTGTAGAACTTTAGAGGCATTATTGTGTTGATGATGGTGGTTCATGCCACTTAGTTTTCAAGGATGAAATGTTGGAACATGGGCAATCATTTCCTTGAGGTGGTAATGGTAATTTTTCTGTTGGCAAGCAGAATTGGAACATGAAAATTAAGGATGCTACCTCTGCTGCTCAAGTAGCAACTGAGTTTGCAGAACATGCAAGCCTAGCTGCCAGAGCTGTTGTTGAACTTTCAAGGCAATATTGTGTTGATGGTAGTGTTACATGCCAATTAGTTTTCGAGAATGAAATGTTAGAACATGGGCAATCATTTCCTTGAGATGGTAATGGTAATTGTTCTGTTGGCAAGCAGTATTGGAACATAAAATTTAAGGATGCTGCCTCTACTGCTCAAGCAGCGGCTAAGTTTGCAGAACATGCAAGCCTAGCTGCCAGAGCTGTTGTAGAACTTTGAAGGGAAGATTGTGTTAATGATGGTGGTTCATGCCACTTAGGTTTCAAGGATGAAAGGTTGGAACATGGGCAATCATTTCCTGGAGATGGTAAAGGTAATTTTTCTATTGGCAGGCAGAATTGGAACATGAAATTTAAGGATGCTACCTTTGTTGCTCAAGCAGCAGCTAAGTTTGCAGAACATGCATGCCTAGCTGCCAGGGCTGTTGTAGAACTTTAAAGGAAATATTGTGTTGATGATGGTGGTTCATGCCACTTAGGTTTCAAGGATAAAAGGTTGGAACATGGGCAATCATTTCCTTGAGATGGTAATGGTAATTTTTCTATTGGTAGGCAGTATTGGAACATGAAATTTAAGGATGCTACCTCTGCTGCTCAAGCAGCGGCTGAGTTTTCAGAACATGCACGCCTAGCTGCAAGAGCTGTTGTAGAACTTTCAAGGCAATATTGCATTGATGATGGTGGTTCATGCCACTTAAGTTTCAAGGATGAAAAGTTGGAACATGGGCAAGCATTTCCTGGAGATAGTAATGTTAATTTTTCTATTGTCAAGCAGAATTGGAATATTAAATTTAAGGTTGCTACCTCTGCTGCTCAAGCAGCGGCTGAGTTTGCAGAACATGCAAGCCTAGCTGCCAGAGCTGTTGTAGAACTTTCAAGGCATTATTGTGTTGATGATAGTGGTTCATGCCACTTAGGTTTCAAGGATAAAAGGTTGGAACATGGGCAATCATTTCCTTGAGATGGTAATGGTAATTTTTCTATTGGCAGGCAGTATTGGAACATGAAATTTAAGGATGCTACCTCTGCTGCTCAAGCAGTGGCTGAGTTTTCAGAACATGCACGCCTAGCTGCAAGAGCTGTTGTAGAACTTCCAAGGCAATATTGTGTTGATGTTGGTGGTTCATGCAACTTAAGTTTCAAGGATGAAAGGTTGGAACATAGGCAAGCATTTCCTGGAGATGGTAATGGTAATTTTTCAGTTGGCAGGCAGAATTGGAACATGAAGTTTAAGGATGCTACTTGTGCTGCTCAAGAAGCGACTGAGTTTTCAGAACATGCACGCCTAGCTGCAAGAGCTGTTGTAGAACATTCAAGGCAATATTCTGTTGATGTTGGTGGTTCATACAACTTAACTTTCAAGGATGAAAGGTTGGAACATGGGCAAGCATTTCCTGGAGATAGTACTGTTAATTTTTCTGTTGTCAAGCGGAATTGGAATATGAAATTTAAGGTTGCTACCTCTGCCGCTCAAGCAGCGGCTGAGTTTCCAGAACGTGCAAGCCTAGCTGCCAGAGCTGTTGTAGAACTTTCAAGGCAATATTTTGTTGATGGTAGTGGTACATGCCACTTAGCTTTTAAGAATGAAAGGTTGGAACATGGGCAATCATTTCCTTGAGGTGGCAATGGTAATTTTTCTGTTGGCAGGCAAAATTGGAACATGAAAATTAAGGATGCTACCTCTGCTGCTCAAGTAGCGACTGAGTTTGCAGAACATGCAAGCCTAGCTGCCAGAGCTATTGGAGAACTTTCAAGGCAATATTGTGTTGATGGTAGTGGTACATGCCACTTAGTTATCAAGAATGTAATGTTAGAACATGGGCAATCATTTCCTTGAGATAGTAATGGTAATTTTTCTATTGGCAGGCAGTATAGGAACATAAAATTTAAGGATGCCACCTCTACTGCTCAAGTAGCGGCTAAGTTTGCAGAACATGCAAACCTAACTGCCAGAGCTGTTGTAGAACTTTCAAGCTGTTGTAGAACTTTCAAGGCAATATTGTGTTGATGATGGTGGTTCATGCCACTTAGGTTTCAAGGATGAAAGGTTGGAACATGGGCAATCATTTCATGGAGATGGTAATGGTAATTTTTCTATTGGCGGGCAGAATTGGAACATGAAATTTAAGGATGCTACCTTTGCTGCTCAAGCAGCAACTGTGTTTGCAGAACATGCAAGCCTAGCTGCCAGAGCTGTTGTAAAACTTTCAAGGCAATAATGTTTTGATGATGGTGGTTCATGCCACTTAGGTTTCAAGGATAAAAGGTTGGCACATGGTCAATCATTTCCTGGAGATAGTAAATTTTCTTTTAACAAGCAGAATTGGAACATGAAAGTTAAGGATGCTACCTCTGCTGCTCAAGCAGCGGCTGAGTTTTTAGAACATGCACGCCTAGCTACAAGAGCTGTTTGAGAACTTTCAAGGCAATATTGTGTTGATGATGGTGGTTCATGCCACTTAAGTTTCAAGGATGAAAGGTTGGAACATGGGCAAGAATTTCCTAGAGATAGTACTGTTAATATTTCTATTGGCAAGCAGAATTGGAATATGAAATTTAAGGTTGATACCTCTGCTGCTCAAGCAGCGGCTGAGTTTGGAGAACATGCAAGCCTAGCTGCCAGATCTGTTGTAGAACTTTCAAGGCATTATTGTGTTGATGATAGTGGTTCATGCCACTTAGGTTTTAAGGATAAAAGGTTGGAACATGGGCAATCGTTTCCTTGAGATGGTAATGGTAATTTTTCTATTGGCAGGCAGTATTGGAACATGAAATTTAAGGATGCTACCTCTGCTGCTCAAGCAGCGGCTGATTTTGGAGAACATGCAAGCCTAGCTTCCAGAGCTGTTGGGGAACTTTAAAGGCAATATTGTGTTGATGATGGTGGTTCATGCCACTTAGGTTTCAAGGATGAAAGGTTGGAACATGGTCTATCATTTCCTGGATATGGTAATGGTAATTTTTCTATTGGCAGGCAGAATTGGAACATGAAATTTAAGGATGCTACGTTTGCAGCTCAAGCAACAGCTGAGTTTGCAGAATATGCAAGCCTAGCTGCCAGAGCTGTTGTAGAACTTTCAAGGCAATATTGTGTTGATGATGATGGTTCATGCCACTTAGTTTTCAAGGATGAAAGGTTGGAACATGGGCAATCATTTCCTTTAGGTGGTAATGGTAATTTTTCTGCTGGCAGGCAGAATTGGAACATGAAAATTAAGGATGCTACCTCTGCTGCTCAAGTAGTGGCTGAGTTTGCAGAACATGCAAGCCTAGCTACAAAAGCTATTGTAGAACTTTCAAGGCAATATTGTGTTGATGATGGTGGTGAATGCCACTTAGGTTTCAAGGATGAAAGGTTGGAACATGGTCAATCATTTCCTGGAGATGGTAATGGTAAGTTTTCTATTGGCAGGCAGAATTGGAACATGAAATTTAAGGATGCTACCTCTGCTGCTCAAACAGCGGCTGAGTTTGCAGATCATGCAAGCCTAGCTGTCAGAGCTATTGTCAAACTTTCAAGGCAATATTTTGTTGATGATGATGGTTCATGCCACTTAGTTTTCAAGGATGAACGGTTGGAACATGGGCAATCATTTCCTTGAGATGGTAATGGTAATTTTTCTGTTGGAAGGCAGAACTGGAACATGAAAATTAAGGATGCTACCTCTATTGCTCAAGTAGCGACTAAGTTTGCAGAACATGCAAGCCTAGCTGCCAGAGCTGTTGTAGAACTTTCAAGGCAACATTGTGTTGATGGTAGTGGTACATGCCACCTAGTTTTCAAGAATGAAAGGTTGGAACATGGGCAATCATTTCCTTGAGATGGTAATGGTAATTTTTTTGTTGGCAGGCAGTATTTGAACATAAAATTTAAGGATGCTACCTCTACTGCTCAAGCAGCGGCTAAGTTTGCAGAACATGCAAGCCTAGCTGCCAGAGCTGTTGCAGAACTTTCAAGGCAATATTGTGTTGATGATGGTGGTTCATGCCACTTAGATTTCAAGGATGAAAGGTTGGAACATGGGCAATCATTTCCTGGAGATGGTAATGTTAATTTTTCTGTTGGTAGGCAGAATTGGAACATGAAATTTAAGGATGCTATCTTTGCTGCTCAAGCAGTAGCTGAGTTTGCAGAACATGCAAGCCTAGCTGCCAGAGCTTTTGTAGAACTTTAAAGGCAATATTGTGTTGATGATGGTGGTTCATGCCACTTAGGTTTCAAGGATAAAAGGATGGCACATGGTCAATCATTTCCTAGAGATGGTGAATTTTCTATTGATAGGAAGAATTGGAACATGAAATTTAAGGATGCTACCTCTGCTGCTCAAGGAGCGACTGAGTTTTCAGAACATGCACGTCTAGCTGCAAGAGCTGTTGTAGAACATTCAAGGCAATATTGTGTTGATGTTGGTGGTTCATGCCACTTAGGTATCAAGGATGAAAGGTTGGAACATGGGCAATCATTTCCTTGAGATGGTAATGGTAATTTTTCTATTGGTAGGCAGAATTGGAACATGAAATTTAAGGATGCTACCTTTGCTGCTCAAGCAGTAGCTGAGTTTGCAGAACATGCAAGCCTAGCTGCCAGAGCTTTTGTAGAACTTTAAAGGCAATATTGTGTTGATGATGGTGGTTCATGCCACTTAGGTTTCAAGGATAAAAGGATGGCACATGGTCAATCATTTCCTAGAGATGGTGAATTTTCTATTGATAGGAAGAATTGGAACATGAAATTTAAGGATGCTACCTCTGCTGCTCAAGGAGCGACTGAGTTTTCAGAACATGCACGTCTAGCTGCAAGAGCTGTTGTAGAACATTCAAGGCAATATTGTGTTGATGTTGGTGGTTCATGCAACTTAAGTTTCAAGGATGAAAGGTTGAAACATGGGCAAGCATTTCCTGGAGATAGTAATGTTAATTTTTCTATTGTCAAGAAGAATTGGAATATGAAATTTAAGGTTGCTACCTCTGCTGCTCAAGCAGCGGCTGAGTTTGCAGAACATGCAAGCCTAGCTGCCAGAGCTGTTGTACAACTTTCAAGGCATTATTGTGTTGATGATGGTGGTTCATGCCACTTAGGTTTCAAGGATAAAAGGTTGGAACATGGGCAATCATTTCCTTGAGATGGTAATGGTAATTTTTCTATTGGCAGGTAGTATTGGAACATGAAATTTAAGGATGCTACCTCTGCTGCTCAAGCAGCGGCTGAGTTTTCAGAACATGCACGCCTAGCTGCAAGAGCTGTTGTAGAACTTTCAAGGCAATATTGTGTTGATGTTGGTGGTTCATGCAACTTAAGTTTCAAGGATGAAAGGTTGGAACATGGGCAAGCATTTCCTGGAGATGGTAATGGTAATTTTTAAGTTGGCAGGCAGAATTGGAACATGAAATTTAAGGATGCTACCTGTGCTGCTCAAGAAGCTTCTGAGTTTGCAGAACATGCAAGCCTAGCTGCCAGAGCTGTTGTCAAACTTTCAAGGCAATATTGTGTTGATGATGATGGTTCATGCCACTTAGTTTTCAAGGATGAAAGGTTGGAACATAGTCAATCATTTCCTTGAGGTGGTAATGGTAATTTTTCTGTTGGCAGGCAGAATTGGAATATGAAAATTAAGGATGCTACCTCTGCTGCTCAAGTAGCGACTGAGTTTGCAGAACATGCAAGCCTAGCTGCCAGAGCTGTTGTAGAACTTTCAAGGCAATATTTTGTTGATGGTAGTGGTACATGCCACTTAGTTTTTAAGAATGAAAGGTTGGATCATGGGCAATCATTTCCTTGAGGTGGTAATGGTAATTTTTCTGTTGGCAGGCAGAATTGGAACATGAAAATTAAGGATGCTACCTCTGCTGCTCAAGTAGCGACTGAGTTTGCAGAACATACAAGCCTAGCTGCCAGAGCTGTTGTAGAACTTTCAGGGCAATATTGTGTTGATGATGATGGTTCATGCCACTTAGGTTTCAAGGATGAAAGGTTGGAACATGGGCAATCATTTCCTTGAGGTGGTAATGGTAATTTTTCTGTTGGCAGGCAGAATTGGAACATGAAAATTAAGGATGCTACCTCTGCTGCTCAAGTAGCGGCTGAGTTTGCAGAACATGCAAGCCTAGCTACAAAAGCTATTATAGAACTTTCAAGGCAATATTGTGTTGATGATGGTGGTTCATTCCACTTAGGTATCAAGGATGAAGGGTTGGAACATAGGCAAGCATTTCTTGGAGATGGTAATGTTAATTCTTTTTTTGGCAAGTAGAATTGGAACATGAAATTTAAGGATGCTACCTCTGCTGCTCAAGCAGCGGCAGTGTTTGCAGAACATGCAAGCCTAGCTGCCAGAGCTGTTGTAGAACTTTCAAGAAAATATTGTGTTGATGATGGTGGTTCATGCCACTTAGGTTTCAAGGATGAATGGTTGGAACATGGGCAATCATATCCTGGAGATGGCAATGGTAATATTTCTATTGGCAGGCAGAATTGAAACATGAAATTTAAGGATGCTACCTCTGATGCTCAAGCAGCGGCTGAGTTTGGAGAACATGCAAGCCTAGCTGCCAGAGCTGTTGGAGAACTTTCAAGGCAATATTGTGTTGATGATGGTGATTCATGCCACTTAGGTTTCAAGGATGAAAGGTTGGAACATGGTCAATCATTTCCTAGAGATGGTAATGGTAATTTTTCTATTAGCAGGCAGAATTGGAACATGAAATTTAAGGATGCTACCTTTGTTGCTCAAGCAGCAACTGAGTTTGCAGAAAATGCAAGCCTAGCTGCCAGAGCTGTGGTAGAACTTTAAAGGAAATATTGTGTTGATGATGGTGGTTCATGCCACTTAGGTTTCACGGATAAAAGGTTGGCACATGGTCAATCATTTCCTGGAGATGGTAAATTTTCTATTGACAGGCAGAATTGGAACATGAAATTTAAGGATGCTACCTCTGCTGCTCAAGCAGCGGCTGAGTTTTCAGAACATGCACGCCTAGCTGCAAGAGCTGTTGTAGAACATTCAAGGCAATATTCTGTTGATGTTGGTGGTTCATGCAACTTATGTTTCAAGGATGAAAGGTTGGAACATGGGCAAGCATTTCCTGGAGATGGCACTGTTAATTTTTCTATTGTCAAGCAGAATTGGAACATGAAATTTAAGGTTGCTACCTCTGCTGTTCAAGCAGCAACTGAGTTTGCAGAACATGCAAGCCTAGCTGCAAGAGCTGTTGTAGAACTTTCAAGGCATTATTGTGTTGATGATGGTGGTTCATGCCACTTAGGCTTCAAGGATAAAAGGTTGGAACATGGGCAAGCATTTCCTGGAGATGGTAATGGTAATTTTTCAGTTGGCAGGCAGAGTTGGAACATGAAATTTAAGGATGCTACCTCTGCTGCACAAGAAACGACTGAGTTTGCAGAACATGCAAGCCTAGCTGCCAGAGCTATTGTAGAACTTTCAATGCAATATTTTGTTGATGGTAGAGGTACATGCCACTTAGTTTTTAAGAATGAAAGGTTGGAACATGGGCAATCATTTCCTTGAGGTGGTAATGGTAATTTTTCTGTTGGCAGGCAGAATTGGAACATGAAAATTAAGGATGCTACCTCTGCTGCTCAAGTAGCGACTGAGTTTGCAGACAATGCAAGCCTAGTTGCCAGAGCTGTTGTAGAACTTTCAAGGCAATATTGTGTTGATGGTAGTGGTACATGCCACTTAGTTTTCAAGAATGAAATGTTAGAACATGGGCAATCATTTCCTTGAGGTGGTAATGGTAATTTTTCTGTTGGCAAGCAGTATTGGAACATAAAATTTAAGGATGCTACCTCTACTACTCAAGCAGGGGCTAAGTTTGCAGAACATGCAAGCCTAGCTGCCAGAGCTGTTGTAGAACTTCCAAGGCAATATTGTGTTGATGATGGTGGTTCATGCCACTTAGGTTTCAAGGATGAAAGGTTGGAACATGGGCAATCATTTCCTGGAGATGGTAATGGTAATTTTTCTATTGGCAGGCAGAGTTGGAACATGAAATTTAAGGATGCTACCTTTGTTGCTCAAGCAGCAGCTAAGTTTGCAGAACATGCAAGCCTAGCTACCAGAGCTGTTGTAGAACTTTAAAGGCAATATTGTGTTGATGATGGTGGTTCATGCCACTTAGGTTTCAAGGATAAAAGGTTGGCACATGGTCAATCATTTCCTGGAGATGGTAAATTTTGTATTGACAGGCAGAATTGGAACATGAAATTTGAGGATGCTACCTCTGTTGCTCAAGCAGCGTCTGAGTTTTCAGAACATGCACGCCTAGCTGCAAGAGCTATTGTAGAACATTCAAGGCAATATTGTGTTGATGTTGGTGGTTCATGCAACTTAAGTTTCAAGGATGAAAGGTTGGAACATGGGCAAGCATTTCCTGGAGATAGTAATGTTAATTTTTCTGGTTGCAAGCAGAATTGGAACATGAAATTTAAGGATGCTACCTCTGCTGCTCAAGCAAGGGCTGAGTTTGCAGAACATGCAAGCCTAGCGGCCAGAGCTGTTGTAGAACTTTCAAGGCATTATTATGTTGATGATGGTGGTTCATGCCACTTAGGTTTCAAGGATAAAAGGTTGGAACATGGGCAATCATTTCCTTGAGATGGTAATGGTAATTTTTCTATTGGCAGGCAGTATTGGAACACGAAATTTAAGGATGCTACCTCTGCTGCTCAAGCAGCGGCTGAGTTTTCAGAACATGCACGCCTAGCTGCAAGAGCTGTTATAGAACTTTCAAGGCAATATTGTGTTGATGTTGGTGGTTCATGCAACTTAGGTTTCAAGGATGAAAGGTTGGAACATGGGCAAGTATTTCCTGGAGATGGTAATGGTAATTTTTCAGTTGGCAGGCAGAATTGGAACATCAAATTTATGGATCCTACCTTTGCTGCTCAAGAAGCGACTGAGTTTGCAGAACATGCAAGCCTAGCTGCCAGAGCTGTTGTAGAACTTTCAAGGCAATATTGTGTTGATGATGATGGTTCATGCCACATAGTTTTCAAGGATGAATGGTTGGAACATGGGCAATCATTTCCTTGAGGTGGTAATGGTAATTTTTCTGTTGGCAGGCAGAATTGGAACATGAAAATTAAGGATGCTACCTCTGCTGCTCAAGTAGCGACTGAGTTTGCAGAACATGCAAGCCTAGCTGCCAGAGCTATTGTAGAACTTTCAAGGCAATATTTTTTTGATGGTAGTGGTACATGCCACTTAGTTTTTAAGAATGAAAGGTTGGAACATGGGCAATCATTTCCTTGAGGTGGTAATGGTAATTTTTCTGTTGGCAGGCAGAATTGGAACATGAAAATTAAGGATGCTACCTCTGCTGCTCAAGTAGCGACTGAGTTTGCAGAACATGCAAGCCTAGCTGCCAGAGCTGTTGTAGAACTTTCAAGGCAATATTGTGTTGATGGTAGTGGTACATGGCACTTAGTTTTCAAGAATGAAATGTTAGAACATGGGCAATCATTTCCTTGAGATGGTAATGGTAATTTTTCTATTGGCAAGCAGTATTGGAACATAAAATTTAAGGATGCTACCTCTACTGCTCAAGCAGGGGCTAAGTTTGCAGATCATGCAAGCCTAGCTGCCAGAGCTGTTGTAGAACTTCCAAGGCAATATTGTGTTGATGATGGTGGTTCATGCCACTTAGGTTTCAAGGATGAAAGGTTGGAACATGGGCAATAATTTCCTGGAGATGGTAATGGTAATTTTTCTATTGGCAGGCAGAGTTGGAACATGAAATTTAAGGATGCTACCTTTGTTGCTCAAGCAGCAGCTAAGTTTGCAGAACATGCAAGCCTAGCTACCAGAGCTGTTGTAGAACTTTAAAGGCAATATTGTGTTGATGATGGTGGTTCATGCCACTTAGGTTTCAAGGATAAAAGGTTGGCACATGGTCAATCATTTCCTGGAGATGGTAAATTATCTATTGACAGGCAGAATTGGAACATGAAATATGAGGATGCTACCTCTGTTGCTCAAGCAGCGACTGAGTTTTCAGAACATGCACGCCTAGCTGCAAGAGCTATTTTAGAACATTCAAGGCAATATTGTGTTGATGATGGTGGTTCATGCCACTTAGGTTTCAAGGAAGAAAGGTTGGAACATGGGCAAGCATTTCCTGGAGATGGTAATGTTAATTTTTCTATTGGCAAGCAGAATTGGAACATGAAATTTAAGGATACTACCTCTGCTGCTCCAGCAAGGGCTGAGTTTGCAGAACATGCAAGCCTAGCGGCCAGAGATGTTGTAGAACTTTCAAGGCATTATTGTGTTGATGATGGTGGTTCATGCCACTTAGGTTTCAAGGATAAAAGGTTGGAACATGGGCAATCATTTCTTTGAGATGGTAATGGTAATTTTTCTATTGGCAGGCAGTATTGGAACATGAAATTTAAGGATGCTACCTCTGCTGCTCAAGCAGCGGCTGAGTTTTCAGAACATGCACGCCTAGCTGCAAGAGCTGTTATAGAACTTTCAAGGCAATATTGTGTTGATGTTGGTGGTTCATGCAACTTAAGCTTCAAGGATGAAAGGTTGGAACATGGGCAAGCATTTCCTGGAGATGGTAATGGTAATTTTTCAGTTGGCAGGCAGAATTGGAACATAAAATTTAAGGATGCTACCTCTGCTGCTCAAGAAACGACTGAGTTTGCAGAATATGCAAGCCTAGCTGCCAGAGCTATTGTCAAACTTTCAAGGCAATATTGTGTTGAAGATGATGGTTCATGCCACTTAGTTTTCAAGGATGAAAGGTTGGAACATGGGAAATCATTTCCTTGAGGTGGTAATGGTAATTATTCTGTTGGCAGGCAGAATTGGAACATGAAAATTAAGGATGCTACCTCTGCTGCTCAAGTAGCGACTGAGTTTGCAGAACATGCAAGCCTAGCTGCCAGAGCTGTTGTAGAACTTTCAAGGCAATATTGTGTTGATGGTAGTGGTACATGCCACATAGTTTTAAAGAATGAAATGTTAGAACATGGGCAATCATTTCCTTGAGATGGTAATGGTAATTTTTCGGTTGGCAGGCAGAATTGGAACATGAAATTTAAGGATGCTACCTTTGCTACTCAAGCAGCAGCTGAGTTTGCAGAACATGCAAGCCTAGCTGCTAGAGCTGTTGTAGAACTTTCAAGGCAATAATGTGTTGATGATGGTAGTTCATGCCACTTAGGTTTCAAGGATAAAAGGTTGGCACATAGTCAATCATTTCCTGGAGATGGTAATGGTAATTTTTCTATTGGCGGGCAGAATTGGAACATGAAATTTAAGGATGCTACCTTTGCTACTCAAGCAGCAGCTGAGTTTGCAGAACATGCAAGCCTAGCTGCCAGAGCTGTTGTAGAACTTTCAAGGCAATAATGTGTTGATGATGGTAGTTCATGCCACTTAGGTTTCAAGGATAAAAGGTTGGCACATAGTCAATCATTTCCTGGAGATGGCAAATTTTCAATTGACAGGCAGAATTGGAACATGAAATTTGAGGATGCTACCTCTGTTGCTCAAGCAGCGACTGAGTTTTCAGAACATGCACGCCTAGCTGCAAGAGCTATTGTAGAACATTCAAGGCAATATTGTGTTGATGTTGGTGGTTCATGCAACTTAAGTTTCAAGGATGAAAGATTGGAACATGGGCAAGCATTTCCTGGAGATAGTAATGTTAATTTTTCTGGTTGCAAGCAGAATTGGAACATGAAATTTAAGGATGCTACCTCTGCTGCTCAAGCAAGGGCTGAGTTTGCAGAACATGCAAGCCTAGCAGCCAGAGCTATTGTAGAACTTTCAAGGCATTATTGTGTTGATGATGGTGGTTCATGCCACTTAGGTTTCAAGGATAAAAGGTTGGAACATGGGCAATCATTTCCTTGAGATGGTAATGGTAATTGTTCTATTGGCAGGCAGTATTGGAACATGAAATTTAAGGATGCTACCTCTGCTGCTCAAGCAGCGGCTGAGTTTTCAGAACATACACGCCTAGCTGCAAGAGCTGTTATAGAACTTTCAAGGCAATACTGTATTGATGTTGGTGGTTCATGCAACTTAAGCTTCAAGGATGAAAGGTTGGAACATGGGCAAGCATTTCCTGGAGATGGTAATGGTAATTTTTCAGTTGGCAGGCAGAATTGGAACATAAAATTTAAGGATGCTACCTCTGCTGCTCAAGTAGCGACTGAGTTTGCAGAACATGCAAGCCTAGCTGCCAGAGCTGTTGTAGAACTTTCAAGGCAATATTGTGTTGATGGTAGTGGTACATGCCACATAGTTTTCAAGAATGAAATGTTAGAACATGGGCAATCATTTCATTGAGATGGTAATGGTAATTTTTCGGTTGGCAGGCAGAATTGGAACATGAAAATTAAGGATGCTACCTCTGGTGCTCAAGTAGCGGTTGAGTTTGCAGAACAAGCAAGCCTAGCTACAAAAGCTATTGTAGAACTTTCAAGGCAATATTGTGTTGATGATGGTGGTTCATTCCACTTAGGTTTCAAGGATGAAAGGTTGGAACATGGGCAAGCATTTCCTGGAGATGGTAATGTTAATTTTTCTGTTGGCAAGCAGAATTGGAACATGAAATTTAAGGATACTACCTCTGCTGCTCAAGCAAGGGCTGAGTTTGCAGAACATGCAAGCCTAGCTGCTAGAGCTGTTGTAGAACATTCAAGGCAATATTGTGTTGATGATGGTGGTTCATGCCACTTAGGTATCAAGGATGAAAGGTTGGAACATGGGCAATCATTTCCTTGAGGTGGTAATGGTAATTTTTCTGTTGGCAGGCAGAATTAGAACATGAAAATTAAGGATGCTACCTCTGCTGCTCAAGCAAGGGCTGAGTTTGCATAACATGCAAGCCTAGCTGCCAGAGCTGTTGTAGAACTTTCAAGGCAATATTGTGTTGATGATGGTGGTTCATGCTACTTAGGTTTCAAGGAAGAAAGGTTGGAACATGGGCAAGCATTTCCTGGAGATGGTAATGTTAATTTTTCTGTTGGCAAGCAGAATTGGAACATGAAATTTAAGGATACTACCTCTGCTGCTCAAGCAAGGGCTGAGTTTGCAGAACATGCAAGCCTAGCTGCTAGAGCTGTTGTAGAACTTTCAAGGCAATATTGTGTTGATGATGGTGGTTCATGCCACTTAGGTATCAAGGATGAAAGGTTGGAACATGGGCAATCATTTCCTTGAGATGGTAATGGTAATTTTTCTATTGGCAGGCAGTATTGGAAAATGAAATTTAAGGATGCTACCTCTGCTGCTCAAGCAACGGCTGAGTTTGGAGAACATGCAAGCCTAGCTGCCAGAGCTGTTGGAGAACTTTCAAGGCAATATTGTGTTGATGATGGTGGTTCATGCCACTTAGGTTTCAAGGATGAAAGGTTGGAACATGGGCAAGCATTTCCTGGAGATGGTAATGGTAATTTTTTAGTTGGCAGGCAGAATTGGAACATGAAATTTAAGGATGCTACCTCTGCTGCTCAAGAAGCGACTGAGTTTGCAGAACATGCAAGCCTAGCTGCCAGAGCTATTGTCAAACTTTCAAGGCAATATTGTGTTGATGATGTTGGTTCATGCCACTTAGTTTTCAAGGATGAAAGGTTGGAACATGGGCAATCATTTCCTTGAGGTTGTAATGGTAATTTTTCTTTTGGCAGGAAGAATTGGAACATGAAAATTAAGGATGCTACCTCTGGTGCTCAAGTAGCGGTTGAGTTTGCAGAACAAGCAAGCCTAGCTACAAAAGCTATTGTAGAACTTTCAAGGCAATATTGAGTTGATGATGGTGGTTCATTCCACTTAGGTTTCAAGGATGAAAGGTTGGAACATGGGCAAGCATTTCCTGGAGATGGTAATGTTAATTTTTCTATTGGCAAGCAGAATTGGAACATGAAATTTAAGGATACTACCTTTGCTGCTCAAGCAAGGGCTGAGTTTGCAGAACATGCAAGCCTAGCTGCTAGAGCTGTTGTAGAACTTTCAAGGCAATATTGTGTTGATGATGGTGGTTCATGCCACTTAGGTATCAAGGATGAAAGGTTGGAACATGGGCAATCATTTCCTTGAGATGGTAATGGTAATTTTTCTATTGGCAGGCAGTATTGGAAAATGAAATTTAAGGATGCTACCTCTGCTGCTCAAGCAACGGCTGAGTTTGGAGAACATGCAAGCCTAGCTGCCAGAGCTGTTGGAGAACTTTCAAGGCAATATTGTGTTGATGATGGTGGTTCATGCCACTTAGGTTTCAAGGATGAAAGGTTGGAACATGGGCAAGCATTTCTTGGAGATGGTAATGGAAATTTTTTAGTTGGCAGGCAGAATTGGAACATGAAATTTAAGGATGCTACCTCTGCTGCTCAAGAAGCGACTGAGTTTGCAGAACATGCAAGCCTAGCTGCCAGAGCTATTGTCAAACTTTCAAGGCAATATTGTGTTGATGATGTTGGTTCATGCCACTTAGTTTTCAAGGATGAAAGGTTGGAACATGGGCAATCATTTCCTTGAGGTGGTAATGGTAATTTTTCTGTTGGCAGGCAGAATTGGAACATGAAAATTAAGGATGCTACCTCTGCTGCTCAAGTAGCGACTGAGTTTGCAGAACATGCAAGCCTAGCTGCCAGAGTTGTTGTAGAACTTTCAAGGCAATATTTTGTTGATGGTAGTGGTACATGCCACTTAGTTTTTAAGAATGAAAGGTTGGAACATGGGAAATCATTTCCTTGTGGAGGTAATGGTAATTTTTCTGTTGGCAGGCAGAATTGGAACATGAAAATTAAGGATGCTACCTCTGCTGCTCAAGCAGCGGCTGAGTTTGGAGAACATGCAAGCCTAGCTGCCAGAGCTATTGGGGAACTTTCAAGGCAATATTGTGTTGATGATGGTGGTTCATGCCACTTAGGTTTCAAGGATGAAAGGTTGGAACATGGTCAATCATTTCCTGGATATGGTAATGGTAATTTTTCTATTGGCATGCAGAATTGGAACATGAAAATTAAGGATGCTACCGCTGCTGCTCAAGCAAGGGCTGAGTTTGCAGAACATGCAAGCCTAGCTGCCAGAGCTGTTGTAGAACTTTCAAGGCAATATTGTGTTGATGATGGTGGTTCATGCCACATATGTTTCAAGGATAAAAGGTTGGAACATGGGCAATCATTTCCTTGAGGTGGTAATGGTAATTTTTCTGTTGGCAGGCAGAATTGGAACATGAAAATTAAGGATGCTACCTCTGCTGCTCAAGTAGCGGCTGAGTTTACAGAACATGCAAGCCTAGCTACAAAAGCTATTGTAGAACTTTCAAGGCAATATTGTGTTGATGATGGTGGTTCATTCCACTTAGGTTTCAAGGATGAAAGGTTGGAACATGGGCAATCATTTCCTTGAGGTGGTAATGGTAATTTTTCTGTTGGCAGGCAGAATTGGAACATGAAAATTAAGGATGCTACCTCTGCTGCTCAAGCAAGGGCTGAGTTTGCATAACATGCAAGCCTAGCTGCCAGAGCTGTTGTAGAACTTTCAAGGCAATATTGTGTTGATGATGGTGGTTCATGCCACTTAGGTTTCAAGGATAAAAGGTTGGAACATGGGCAATCATTTCCTTGAGGTGGTAATGGTAATTTTTCTTTTGGCAGGCAGAATTGGAACATGAAAATTAAGGATGCTACCTCTGCTGCTCAAGTAGCGGTTGAGTTTGCAGAACATGCAAGCCTAGATACAAAAGCTATTGTAGAACTTTCAAGGCAATATTGTGTTGATTATGGTGGTTCATTCCACTTAGGTTTCAAGGATGAAAGGTTGGAATATGGGCAAGCATTTCCTGGAGATGGTAATGTTAATTTTTCTGTTGGCAAGCAGAATTGGAACATGAAATTTAAGGATGCTACCTCTGCTGCTCAAGCAAGGGCTGAGTTTTCAGAACATGCAAGCCTAGCTGCCAGAGCTGTCGTAGAACTTTCAAGGCAATATTGTGTTGATGATGGTGGTTCATGCCACTTAGGTTTCAAGGATGAAAGGTTGGAATATGGGCAATCATTTCCTTGAGATGGTAATGGTAATTTTTCTATTGGCAGGCAGTATTGGAAAATGAAATTTAAGGATGCTACCTCTGCTGCTCAAGCAGCGGCCGAGTTTGGAGAACATGCAAGCCTAGCTGCCAGAGCTGTTGGGGAACTTTCAAGGCAATATTGTGTTGATGATGGTGGTTCATTCCACTTAGGTTTCAAGGATGAAAGGTTGGAACATGGGCAATCATTTCCTTGAGGTGGTAATGGTAATTTTTCTGTTGGCAGGCAGAATTGGAACATGAAAATTAAGGATGCTACCTCTGCTGCTCAAGCAAGGGCTGAGTTTGCATAACATGCAAGCCTAGCTGCCAGAGCTGTTGTAGAACTTTCAAGGCAATATTGTGTTGATGATGGTGGTTCATGCCACTTAGGTTTCAAGGATAAAAGGTTGGAACATGGGCAATCATTTCCTTGAGGTGGTAATGGTAATTTTCATTTTGGCAGGCAGAATTGGAACATGAAAATTAAGGATGCTACCTCTGCTGCTCAAGTAGCGGTTGAGTTTACAGAACATGCAAGCCTAGCTACAAAAGCTATTGTAGAACTTTCAAGGCAATATTGTGTTGATGATGGTGGTTCATTCCACTTAGGTTTCAAGGATGAAAGGTTGGAATATGGGCAAGCATTTCCTGGAGATGGTAATGTTAATTTTTCTGTTGGCAAGAAGAATTGGAACATGAAATTTAAGGATGCTACCTCTGCTGCTCAAGCAAGGGCTGAGTTTGCAGAACATGCAAGCCTAGCTTCCAGAGCTGTCGTAGAACTTTCAAGGCAATATTGTGTTGATGATGGTGGTTCATGCCACTTAGGTTTCAAGGATGAAAGGTTGGAACATGGGCAATCATTTCCTTGAGATGGTAATGGTAATTTTTCTATTGGCAGGCAGTATTGGAAAATGAAATTTAAGGATGCTACCTCTGCTGCTCAAGCAGCAGCCGAGTTTGGAGAACATGCAAGCCTAGCTGCCAGAGCTGTTGGGGAACTTTCAAGGCAATATTGTGTTGATGATGGTGGTTCATGCCACTTAGGTTTCAAGGTTGAAAGGTTGGAACATGGTCAATCATTTCCTGGATATGGTAATGGCAATTTTTCTATTGGCATGCAGAACTGGAACATAAAATTTAAGGATGCTACCTTTGCTGCTCAAGCAGCAGCTGAGTTTGCAGAACTTGCAAGCCTAGCTGCCAGAGCTATTGTAGAACTTTCAAGGCAATATTGTGTTGATGATGATGGTTCATGCCACTTAGTTTTCAAGGATGAAAGGTTGGAACATGGGCAATCATTTCCTTGAGGTGGTAATGGTAATTTTTCTATTGGCAGGTAGAATTGGAACTTGAAAATTAAGGATGCTACCTCTGCTGATCAAGCAAGGGCTGAGTTTGCAGAACATGCAAGCCTAGCTGCCAGAGCTGTTGTAGAACTTTCAAGGCAATATTGTGTTGATGATGGTGGTTCATGCCACATATGTTTCAAGGATGAAAGGTTGGAACATGGGCAAGCATTTCCTGGAGATAGTACTGTTAATTTTTCTATTGGCAAGCAGAATTGGAATATGAAATTTAAGGTTGCTACCTCTGCTGCTCAAGCAGCGGCTGAGTTTGCAGAACATGCAAGCCTAGCTGCCATATCTGTTGTAGAACTTTCAAGGCATTATTGTGTTGATTATGGTGGTTCATGCCACTTAGGTTTTAAGGATAAAAGGTTGGAACATGGGCAATCATTTCCATGAGATGGTAATGGTAATTTTTCTATTGGCAGGCAGTATTGGAACATGAAATTTAAGGATGCTACCTCTGCTGCTCAAGCAAGGGCTGAGTTTGCATAACATGCAAGCCTAGCTGCCAGAGCTGTTTGGGAACTTTCAAGGCAATATTGTGTTGATGATGGTGGTTCAAGCCACTTAGGTTTCAAGGATGAAAGGTTGGAACATGGTCAATCATTTCCTGGATATGGTAATGGTAATTTATCTATTGGCATGCAGAATTGGAACATAAAATTTAAGGATGCTACCTTTGCTGCTCAAGCAGCGGTTGAGTTTGCAGAACATGCAAGCCTAGCTGCCAGAGCTATTGTAGAACTTTCAAGGCAATATTGTGTTGATGATGATGGTTCATGCCACTTAGTTTTCAAGGATGAAAGGTTGGAACATGGGCAATCATTTCCTTGAGGTGGTAATGGTAATTTTTCTGTTGGCAGGTAGAATTGGAACATGAAAATTAAGGATGCTACCTCTGCTGCTCAAGTAGCGGCTGAGTTTACAGAACATGCAAGCCTAGCTACAAAAGCTATTGTAGAACTTTCAAGGCAATATTGTGTTGATGATGGTGGTTCATTCCACTTAGGTTTCAAGGATGAAAGGTTGGAACATGGGCAATCATTTCCTTGAGGTGGTAATGGTAATTTTTCTGTTGGCAGGCAGAATTGGAACATGAAAATTAAGGATGCTACCTCTGCTGCTCAAGCAAGGGCTGAGTTTGCATAACATGCAAGCCTAGCTGCCAGAGCTATTGTAGAACTTTCAAGGCAATATTGTGTTGATGATGGTGGTTCATGCTACTTATGTTTCAAGGATAAAAGGTTGGAACATGGGCAATCATTTCCTTGAGGTGGTAATGGTAATTTTTCTGTTGGCAGGCAGAATTGGAACATTAAAATTAAGGATGCTACCTCTGCTGCTCAAGTAGCGGCTGAGTTTGCAGAACATGCAAGCCTAGCTACAAAAGCTATTGTAGAACTTTCAAGGCAATATTGTGTTGATGATGGTGGTTCATTCCACTTAGGTTTCAAGGATGAAAGGTTGGAACATGGGCAAGCATTTCCCGGAGATGGTAATGTTAATTTTTCTGTTGGCAAGCAGAATTGGAACATGAAATTTAAAGATGCTACCTCTGCTGCTCAAGCAAGGGCTGAGTTTGCAGAACATGCAAGCCTAGCTGCCAGAGCTGTCGTAGAACTTTCAAGGCAATATTGTGTTGATGATGGTGGTTCATGCCACTTAGGTTTCAAGGATGAAAGGTTGGAACATGGGCAATCATTTCCTTGAGATGGTAATGGTAATTTTTCTATTGGCAGGCAGTATTGGAAAATGAAATTTAAGGATGCTACCTCTGCTGCTCAAGCAGCGGCTGAGTTTGGAGAACATGCAAGCCTAGCTGCCAGAGCTGTTGGGGAACTTTCAAGGCAATATTGTGTTGATGATGGTGGTTCATGCCACTTAGGTTTCAAGGATGAAAGGTTGGAACATGGTCAATCATTTCCTGGATATGGTAATGGTAATTTTTCTATTGGCATGCAGAATTGGAACATAAAATTTAAGGATGCTACCTTTGCTGCTCAAGCAGCGGCTGAGTTTGCAGAACATGCAAGCCTAGCTGCCAGAGCTATTGTAGATCTTTCAAGGCAATATTGTGTTGATAATGATGGTTCATGCCACTTAGTTTTCAAGGATGAAAGGTTGGAACATGGGCAATCATTTCATTGAGGTGGTAATGGTAATTTTTCTGTTGGCAGGTAGAATTGGAACATGAAAATTAAGGATGCTACCTCTGCTGCTCAAGCAAGGGCTGAGTTTGCAGAACATGCAAGCCTAGCTGCCAGAGCTGTTGTAGAACTTTCAAGGCAATATTGTGTTGATGATGGTTGTTCATGCCACTTAAGTTTCAAGGATGAAAGGTTGGAACATGGGTAAGCATTTCCTGGAGATAGTACTGTTAATTTTTCTATTGGCAAGCAGAATTGGAATATGAAATTTAAGGTTGCTACCTCTGCTGCTCAAGCAGCGGCTGAGTTTGCAGAACATGCAAGCCTAGCTGCCAGATCTGTTGTAGAACTTTCAAGGCATTATTGTGTTGATGATGGTGGTTCATGCCACTTAGGTTTTAAGGATAAAAGGTTGGAACATGGGCAATCATTTCCTTGAGATGGTAATGGTAATTTTTCTATTGGCAGGCAGTATTGGAACATGAAATTTAAGGATGCTACCTCTGCTGCTCAAGCAGCGGCTGAGTTCGGAGAACATGCAAGCCTAGCTGCCAGAGCCGTTGGGGAACTTTCAAGGCAATATTGTGTTGATGATGGTGGTTCATGCCACTTTGGTTTCAAGGATGAAAGGTTGGAACATGTGCAATCATTTCCTTGAGATGGTAATGGTAATTTTTCTGTTGGCAAGCAGAATTGGAACATGAAATTTAAGGATGCTACCTCTGCTTCTCAAGCAGCGGTTGAGTTTGCAGAACATGCAAGCCTAGCTGCCAGAGCTATTGTAGAACTTTCAAGGCAATATTGTGTTGATGATGATGGTTCATGCCACTTAGTTTTCAAGGATGAAAGGTTGGAACATGGGCAATCATTTCCTTGAGGTGGTAATGGTAATTTTTCTGTTGGCAGGTAGAATTGGAACATGATATTTAAGGATGCTACCTCTGCTGCTCAAGTAGCGATTGAGTTTGCGAAACATACAAGCCTAGCTGCCAGAGCTGTTGTAGAACTTTCAAGGCAATATTGTGTTGATGATTGTGGTTCATGCCACATATGTTTCAAGGATGAAAGGTTGGAACATGGGCAAGCATTTCCTTGAGGTGGTAATGGTAATTTTTCTGTTGGCAGGCAGAATTGGAACATGAAAATTAAGGATGCTACCTCTGCTGCTCAAGCAAGGGCTGAGTTTGCATAACATGCAAGCCTAGCTGCCAGAGCTGTTGTAGAACTTTCAAGGCAATATTGTGTTGATGATGGTGGTTCATGCCACTTAGGTTTCAAGGATAAAAGGTTGGAACATGGGCAATCATTTCCTTGAGGTGGTAATGGTAATTTTTTGTTGGCAGGCAGAATTGGAACATGAAAATTAAGGATGTTACCTCTGCTGCTCAAGTAGCGGCTGAGTTTGCAGAACATGCAAGCCTAGCTACAAAAGCTATTGTAGAACTTTCAAGGCAATATTGTGTTGATGATGGTGGTTCATTCCACATAGGTTTCAAGGATGAAAGGTTGGAACATGGGAAAGCATTTCCTGGAGATGGTAATGTTAATTTTTCTGTTGGCAAGCAGAATTGGAACATGAAATTTAAGGATGCTACCTCTGCTGCTCAAGCAAGGGCTGAGTTTGCAGAACATGCAAGCCTAGCTGCCATAGCTGTTGTAGAACTTTCAAGGCAATATTGTGTTGATGATGGTGGTTCATGCCACTTAGGTTTCAAGGATGAAAGGTTGGAACATGGGCAATCATTTCCTTGAGATGGTAATTGTAATTTTTCTATTGGCAGGCAGTATTGGAAAATGAAATTTAAGGATGCTACCTCTGCTGCTCAAGCAACGGCTGAGTTTGGAGAACATGCAAGCCTAGCTGCCAGAGCTGTTGGAGAACTTTCAAGTCAATATTGTGTTGATGATGGTGGTTCATGCCACTTAGGTTTCAAGGATGAAAGGTTTGAACATGGGCAAGCATTTCCTGGAGATGGTAATGGTAATTTTTCAGTTGGCAGGCAGAATTGGAACATTAAATTTAAGGATGCTACATCTGCTACTCAAGAAGCGACTGAGTTTGCAGAACATGCAAGCCGAGCTGCCAGAGATGTTGTCAAACTTTCAAGGCAATATTGTGTTGATGATGATGGTTCATGCCACTTAGTTTTCAAGGATGAAAGGTTGGAACATGGGCAATCATTTCCTTGAGGTGGTAATGGTAATTTTTCTGTTGGCAGGCAGAATTGGAACACGAAAATTAAGTATGCTACCTCTGCTGCTCAAGTAGCGACTGAGTTTGCAGAACATGCAAGCCTAGTTGCCAGAGCTGTTGTAGAACTTTCAAGGCAATATTGTTTTGATGGTAGTGGTACATGCCACTTAGTTATCAAGAATGAAATGTTAGAACATGGGCAATAGTTTTCTTGAGATGGTAATGGTAATTTTTCTGTTGGCAGGCAGTATTGGAACATAAAATTTAAGGATGCTACCTCTACTGCTCAAACAGCGGCTAAGTTTGCAGAACATGCAAGCCTAGCTGCCAGAGCTGTTGTAGAACTTTCAAGGCAATATTGTGTTGATGATGGTGGTTCATGCCACTTAGGTTTCAAGGATGAAAGGTTGGAACATGGGCAATCATTTCCTTGAGGTGGTAATGGTAATTTTTCTGTTGGCAGGCAGAATTGGAACATGAAAATTAAGGATTCTACCTCTGCTGCTCAAGTAGCGACTGAGTTTGAAGAACATGCAAGCCTAGATGCCAGAGCTGTTATAGAACTTTCAAGGCAATATTGTGTTGATGGTAGTGGTACATGCCACTTAGTTATCAAGAATGAAATGTTAGAACATGGGCAATAGTTTTCTTGAGATGGTAATGGTAATTTTTCTGTTGTCAGGCAGTATTGGAACATAAATTTTAAGGATGCTACCTCTGCTGCTCAAGCAGCGGCTGAGTTTGCAGAACATGCAAGCCTAGCTGCCAGAGCTGTTGTAGAACTTTCAAGGCAATATTGTGTTGATGATGGTGGTTCATGCCACTTAGGTTTCAAGGATGAAAGGTTGGAACATGGGCAATCATTTCCTGGAGATGGTAATGGTAATTTTTCTATTGGCGGGCAGAATTGGAACATGAAATTTAAGGATGCTACCTTTGCTGCTCAAGCAGCAGCTGAGTTTGTAGAACATGCAGGCCTAGCTGCCAGAGCTGTTGTAGAACTTTCAAGGCAATAATGTGTTGATGATGGTGGTTCATGCCACTTAGGTTTCAAGGATAAACGTTTGGTACATGGTCAATCATTTCCTAGAGATGGTAATGTTAATTTTACTGTTGGCAAGCGGAATTGGAACATGAAATTTAAGGATGCTACCTCTGCAGGTCAAGCAACGACTGAGTTTGCAGAACATGCAATCCTAGCTGCCAGAGCTGTTGCAGAACTTTCAAGCCAATATTGTGTTGATGATGGCGGTTCATGCCACTTAGGTTTCAAGGATGAAAGGTTGGAACATGGGCAATCATTTCCTTGAGATGGTAATGGTAATTTTTCTATTGGCAGGCAGTATTGGAAAATGAAATTTAAGGATGCTACCACTGCTGATCAAGCAACGGCTAAGTTTGCAGAACATGCAAGCCTAGCTGCCAGAGCTGTTGTAGAACTTTCAAGGCAATATTGTGTTGATGATGGTGGTTCATGCCACTTAGGTTTCAAGGATGAAAGGTTGGAACATGGGCAATCATTTCCTGGAGATGGTAATGGTAATTTTTCTATTGGCTGGCAGAATTGGAATATGAAATTTAAGGATGCTACCTTTGCTGCTCAAGCAGCAGCTGAGTTTGTAGAACATGCAGGCCTAGCTGCCAGAGCTGTTGTAGAACTTTCAAGGCAATAATGTGTTGATGATGGTGGTTCATGCCACTTAGGTTTCAAGGATAAAAGGTTGGCACAAGGTCAATCATTTCCTAGAGATGGTAATGTTAATTCTACTATTGGCAAGCAGAATTGGAACATGAAATTTAAGAATGCTACCTCTGCTGGTCAAGCAGCGGCTGAGTTTGTAGAACATGCAATCCTAGCTGCCAGAGCTGTTGCAGAACTTTCAAGCCAATATTGTGTTGATGATGGTGGTTCATGCCACTTAGGTTTCAAGGATGAAAGGTTGGAACATGGGAAAGCATTTCCTGGAGATGGTAATGTTAATTTTTCTGTTGACAAGCAGAATTGGAACATGAAATTTAAGGATGCTACCTCTGCTGCTCAAGCAATGGCTGAGTTTGCAGAACATGCAAGCCTAGCTGCCAGAGCTGTTGTAGAACTTTCAAGGCAATATTTTATTGATGATGGTGGTTCATGCCACTTAGGTTTCAAGGATGAAAGGTTGGAACATGGGCAATCATTTCCTTGAGATTGTAATGGTAATTATTCTATTGGCATGCAGTATTGGAAAATGAAATTTAAGGATGCTACCTCTGCTGCTCAAGCAACGGCTGAGTTTGGAGAACATGCAAGCCTAGCTGCCAGAGCTGTTGGAGAACTTTCAAGTCAATATTGTGTTGATGATGGTGGTTCATACCACTTAGGTTTCAAGGATGAAAGGTTGGAACATGGGCAAGCATTTCCTGGAGATGGTAATGGTAATTTTTCAGTTGGCAGGCAGAATTGGAACATTAAATTTAAGGATGCTACATCTGCTACTCAAGAAGCGACTGAGTTTGCAGAACATGCAAGCCGAGCTGCCAGAGCTGTTGTCAAACATTCAAGGCAATATTGTGTTGATGATGGTGGTTCATACCACTTAGGTTTCAAGGATGAAAGGTTGGAACATGGGCAAGCATTTCCTGGAGATGGTAATGGTAATTTTTCTATTGGCGGGCAGAATTGGAACATGAAATTTAAGGATGCTACCTTTGCTGCTCAAGCAGCAGCTGAGTTTGTAGAATATGCAGGCCTAGCTGCCAGAGCTGTTGTAGAACTTTCAAGGCAATAATGTGTTGATGATGGTGGTTCATGCCACTTAGGTTTCAAGGATAAACGTTTGGTACATGGTCAATCATTTCCTAGAGATGGTAATGTTAATTTTACTGTTGGCAAGCAGAATTGGAACATGAAATTTAAGGATGCTACCTCTGTTGGTCAAGCAGCGGCTGAGTTTGCAGAACATGCAATCCTAGCTGCCAGAGCTGTTGCAGAACTTTCAAGCCAATATTGTGTTGATGATGTTGGTTCATGCCACTTAGGTTTCAAGGAAGAAAGGTTGGAACATGGGCAATCATTTCCTTGAGATGGTAATGGTAATTTTTCTATTGGCAGGCAGTATTGGAAAATGAAATTTACGGATGCTACCACTGCTGATCAAGCAACGGCTAAGTTTGCAGAACATGCAAGCCTAGCTGCCAGAGCTGTTGTAGAACTTTCAAGGCAATATTGTGTTGATGATGGTGGTTCATGCCACTTAGGTTTCAAGGATGAAAGGTTGGAACATGGGCAATCATTTCCTGGAGATGGTAATGGTAATTTTTCTATTGGCGGGCAGAATTGGAACATGAAATTTAAGGATGCTACCTTTGCTGCTCAAGCAGCAGCTGAGTTTGTAGAACATGCATGCCTAGCTGGCAGAGCTGTTGTAGAACTTTCAAGGCAATAATGTGTTGATGATGGTGGTTCATGCCACTTAGGTTTCAAGGATAAAAGGTTGGCACATGGTCAATCATTTCCTAGAGATGGTAATGTTAATTTTACTATTGGCAAGCAGAATTGGAACATGAAATTTAAGGATGCTACCTCTGCTGGTCAAGCAGCGACTGAGTTTGCAGAACATGCAATCCTAGCTGCCAGAGCTATTGCAGAACTTTCAAGCCAATATTGTGTTGATGATGGTGGTTCATGCCACTTAGTTTTCAAGGATGAAAGGTTGGAACATGGGCAATCATTTCCTTGAGATGGTAATGGTAATTTTTCTATTGGCAGGCAGTATTGGAAAATGAAATTTAAGGATGCTACCTCTGCTGCTCAAGCAACAGCTAAGTTTGCAGAACATGCAAGCCTAGCTGCCAGAGCTGTTGTAGAACTTTTAAGGCAATATTGTGTTGATGATTGTGGTTCATGCCATTTAGGTTTCAAGGATGAAAGGTTAGAACATGGGCAATCATTTCCTGGAGATGGTAATGGTAATTTTTCTATTGGCGGGCAGAATTGGAACATGAAATTTAAGGATGCTACCTTTGCTACTCAAGCAGCAGCAGAGTTTGCAGAACATGCAGGCCTAGCTGCCAGAGCTGTTGTAGAACTTTCAAGGCAATAATGTGTTGATGATTGTGGTTCATGCCACTTAGGTTTCAAGGATAAAAGGTTGGCACATGGTCAATCATTTCCTAGATATGGTAATGTTAATTTTACTGTTGGTAAGCAGAATTGGAACATGAAATTTAAGGATGCTACCTCTGCTGGTCAAGCAGCGGCTGAGTTTGCAGAACATGCAAGCCTAGCTGCCAGAGCTGTTGCAGAACTTTTAAGCCAATATTGTGTTTATGATGGTGGTTCATGCCACTTAGGTTTTAAGGATGAAAGGTTGGAACATGGGCAATCATTTCCTTGAGATGGTAATGGTAATTTTTCTATTGGCAGGCAGTATTGGAAAATGAAATTTAAGGATGCTACCTCTGCTGCTCAAGCAACAGCTAAGTTTGCAGAACATGCAAGCCTAGCTGCCAGAGCTGTTGTAGAACTTTTAAGGCAATATTGTGTTGATGATTGTGGTTCATGCCATTTAGGTTTCAAGGATGAAAGGTTAGAACATGGGCAATCATTTCCTGGAGATGGTAATGGTAATTTTTCTATTGGCGGGCAGAATTGGAACATGAAATTTAAGGATGCTACCTTTGCTGCTCAAGCAGCAGCAGAGTTTGCAGAACATGCAGGCCTAGCTGCCAGAGCTGTTGTAGAACTTTCAAGGCAATAATGTGTTGATGATTGTGGTTCATGCCACTTAGGTTTCAAGGATAAAAGGTTGGCACATGGTCAATCATTTCCTAGATATGGTAATGTTAATTTTACTGTTGGTAAGCAGAATTGGAACATGAAATTTAAGGATGCTACCTCTGCTGGTCAAGCAGCGGCTGAGTTTGCAGAACATGCAAGCCTAGCTGCCAGAGCTGTTGCAGAACTTTCAAGCCAATATTGTGTTTATGATGGTGGTTCATGCCACTTAGGTTTTAAGGATGAAAGGTTGGAACATGGGCAATCATTTCCTTGCGATGGTAATGGTAATTTTTCTATTGGCAGGCAGTATTGGAAAATGAAATTTAAGGATGCTACCTCTGCTGCTCAAGCAACGGCTGAGTTTGCAGAACATGCAAGCCTAGCTGCCAGAGCTGTTATAGAACTTTCATGCCAATATTGTGTTGATGATGGTGGTTCATGCCACTTAGGTTTCAAGGATGAAAGGTTGGAACATGGGCAATCATTTCCTTGAGATGGTAATGGTAATTTTTCTATTGGCAGGCAGTATTGGAAAATGAAATTTAAGGATGCTACCTCTGCTGCTCAAGCAACGGCTGAGTTTGGAGAACATGCAAGCCTAGCTTCCAGAGCAGTTGGAGAACTTTCAAGGCAATATTGTGTTGATGATGGTGGTTCATGCCACTTAGGTTTCAAGGATGAAAGGTTGGAACATGGGAAATCATTTCCTTGAGATGGTAATGGTAATTTTTCTATTGGCAATCAGTATTGGAAAATGAAATTTAAGGATGCTACCTCTACTGCTCAAGCAACGGCTGAGTTTGGAGAACATGCAAGCCTAGCTTCCAGAGCTGTTGGAGAACTTTCAAGGCAATATTGTGTTGATAATGGTGGTTCATGCCACTTAGGTTTCAAGGATGAAAGGTTGGAACATGGGCAATCATTTCCTTGAGATGGTAATGGTAATTTTTCTATTGGCAGGCAGTATTGGAAAATGAAATTTAAGGATGCTACCTCTGCTGCTCAAGCAACGGCTGAGTTTGGAGAACATGCAAGGCTAGCTGCCAGAGCTGTTGGAGAACTTTCAAGGCAATATTGTGTTGATGATGGTGGTTCATGCCACTTAGTTTTCAAGGATGAAAGGTTGGAACATGGGAAATCATTTCCTTGAGATGGTAATGGTAATTGTTCTGTTGGCAGGAAGAATTGGAACATGAAATTTAAGGATGCTACCTCTACTGCTCAAGCAGCGGCTGAGTTTGCCGAAAATGCAAGCCTAGCTGCCAGAGCTGTTGTAGAACTTTCAAGGCAATATTATGTTGATGATGATGGTTCATGCCACTTAGGTTTCAAGGATAAAAGTTTGGAACATGGGCAATCATTTCCTTGAGATGGTAATGGTAATTTTCTATTGGCAGGCAGAATTGGAACATGAAATTTAAGGATGCTACCTCTGCTGGTCAAGCAGCGGCTGAGTTTGCAGAACATGCAAGCCTAGCTGCCAGAGCTGTTGCAGAACTTTCAAGCAAATATTGTGTTGATGATGGTGGTTCATGCCACTTAGTTTTCAAGGATGAAAGGTTGGAACATGGGCAATCATTTCCTTGAGATGGCAATGGTAATTTTTCTATTGGCAGGCAGTATTGGAAAATGAAATTTAAGGATGCTACCTCTGCTGCTCAAGCAACGGCTGAGTTTGCAGAACATGCAAGCCTAGCTGCCAGAGCTGTTGTAGAACTTTCAAGGCAATATTGTGTTGATGATAGTGGTTCATGCCACTTAGGTTTCAAGGATGAAAGGTTGGAACATGGGCAATCATTTCCTTGAGATAGTAATGGTAATTTTTCTATTGGCAGGCAGTATTGGAAAATGAAATTTAAGGATGCTACCTCTACTGCTCAAGCAACGACTGAGTTTGGAGGACATGCAAGCCTAGCTTCCAGAGCTGTTGGAGAACTTTCAAGGCAATATTGTGTTGATGATAGTGGTTCATGCCACTTAGGTTTCAAGGATGAAAGGTTGGAACATGGGCAATCATTTCCTTGAGATAGTAATGGTAATTTTTCTATTGGCAGGCAGTATTGGAAAATGAAATTTAAGGATGCTACCTCTACTGCTCAAGCAACGACTGAGTTTGGAGGACATGCAAGCCTAGCTTCCAGAGCTGTTGGAGAACTTTCAAGGCAATATTGTGTTGATAATGGTGGTTCATGCCACTTAGGTTTCAAGGATGAACGGTTGGAACATGGGCAATCATTTCCTTGAGATGGTAATGGTAATTTTTCTATTGGCAGGCAGTATTGGAAAATGAAATTTAAGGATGCTACCTCTGCTGCTCAAGCAACGGCTGAGTTTGGAGAACATGCAAGGCTAGCTGCCAGAGCTGTTGGAGAACTTTCAAGGCAATATTGTGTTGATGATGGTGGTTCATGCCACTTAGTTTTCAAGGATGAAAGGTTGGAACATGGGAAATCATTTCCTGGAGATGGTAATGGTAATTTTTCTATTGGCGGGCAGAATTGGAACATGAAATTTAAGGATGCTACCTTTGCTGCTCAAGCAGCAGCAGAGTTTGCAGAACATGCAGGCCTAGCTGCCAGAGCTGTTGTAGAACTTTCAAGGCAATAATGTGTTGATGATTGTGGTTCATGCCACTTAGGTTTCAAGGATAAAAGGTTGGCACATGGTCAATCATTTCCTAGATATGGTAATGTTAATTTTACTGTTGGTAAGTAGAATTGGAACATGAAATTTAAGGATGCTACCTCTGCTGGTCAAGCAGCGGCTGAGTTTGCAGAACATGCAAGCCTAGCTGCCAGAGCTGTTGCAGAACTTTCAAGCCAATATTGTGTTTATGATGGTGGTTCATGCCACTTAGGTTTTAAGGATGAAAGGTTGGAACATGGGCAATCATTTCCTTGCGATGGTAATGGTATTTTTTCTATTGGCAGGCAGTATTGGAAAATGAAATTTAAGGATGCTACCTCTGCTGCTCAAGCAACGGCTGAGTTTGCAGAACATGCAAGCCTAGCTGCCAGAGCTGTTATAGAACTTTCATGCCAATATTGTGTTGATGATGGTGGTTCATGCCACTTAGGTTTCAAGGATGAAAGGTTGGAACATGGGCAATCATTTCCTTGAGATGGTAATGGTAATTTTTCTATTGGCAGGCAGTATTGGAAAATGAAATTTAAGGATGCTACCTCTGCTGCTCAAGCAACGGCTGAGTTTGGAGAACATGCAAGCCTAGCTTCCAGAGCAGTTGGAGAACTTTCAAGGCAATATTGTGTTGATGATGGTGGTTCATGCCACTTAGGTTTCAAGGATGAAAGGTTGGAACATGGGCAATCATTTCCTTGAGATGGTAATGGTAATTTTTCTATTGGCAGGCAGTATTGGAAAATGAAATTTAAGGATGCTACCTCTACTGCTCAAGCAACGGCTGAGTTTGGAGAACATGCAAGCCTACCGTCCAGAGCTGTTGGAGAACTTTCAAGGCAATATTGTGTTGATAATGGTGGTTCATGCCACTTAGGTTTCAAGGATGAAAGGTTGGAACATGGGCAATCATTTCCTTGAGATGGTAATGGTAATTTTTCTATTGGCAGGCAGTATTGGAAAATGAAATTTAAGGATGCTACCTCTGCTGCTCAAGCAACGGCTGAGTTTGGAGAACATGCAAGGCTAGCTGCCAGAGCTGTTGGAGAACTTTCAAGGCAATATTGTGTTGATGATGGTGGTTCATGCCACTTAGTTTTCAAGGATGAAAGGTTGGAACATGGGAAATCATTTCCTTGAGATGGTAATGGTAATTGTTCTGTTAGCAGGCAGAATTGGAACATGAAATTTAACGATGCTACCTCTACTGCTCAAGCAGCGGCTGAGTTTGCCGAAAATGCAAGCCTAGCTGCCAGAGCTATTGTAGAACTTTCAAGGCAATATTATGTTGATGATGATGGTTCATGCCACTTAGGTTTCAAGGATAAAAGTTTGGAACATGGGCAATCATTTCCTTGAGATGGTAATGGTAATTTTCTATTGGCAGGCAGAATTGGAACATGAAATTTAAGGATGCTACCTCTGCTGGTCAAGCAGCGGCTGAGTTTGCAGAACATGCAAGCCTAGCTGCCAGAGCTGTTGCAGAACTTTCAAGCAAATATTGTGTTGATGATGGTGGTTCATGCCACTTAGTTTTCAAGGATGAAAGGTTGGAACATGGGCAATCATTTCCTTGAGATAGTAATGGGAATTTTTCTATTGGCAGGCAGTATTGGAAAATGAAATTTAAGGATGCTACCTCTACTGCTCAAGCAACGACTGAGTTTGGAGGACATGCAAGCCTAGCTTCCAGAGCTGTTGGAGAACTTTCAAGGCAATATTGTGTTGATGATAGTGGTTCATGCCACTTAGGTTTCAAGGATGAAAGGTTGGAACATGGGCAATCATTTCCTTGAGATAGTAATGGTAATTTTTCTATTGGCAGGCAGTATTGGAAAATGAAATTTAAGGATGCTACCTCTACTGCTCAAGCAACGACTGAGTTTGGAGGACATGCAAGCCTAGCTTCCAGAGCTGTTGGAGAACTTTCAAGGCAATATTGTGTTGATAATGGTGGTTCATGCCACTTAGGTTTCAAGGATGAACGGTTGGAACATGGGCAATCATTTCCTTGAGATGGTAATGGTAATTTTTCTATTGGCAGGCAGTATTGGAAAATGAAATTTAAGGATGCTACCTCTGCTGCTCAAGCAACGGCTGAGTTTGGAGAACATGCAAGGCTAGCTGCCAGAGCTGTTGGAGAACTTTCAAGGCAATATTGTGTTGATGATGGTGGTTCATGCCACTTAGTTTTCAAGGATGAAAGGTTGGAACATGGGAAATCATTTCCTGGAGATGGTAATGGTAATTTTTCTATTGGCGGGCAGAATTGGAACATGAAATTTAAGGATGCTACCTTTGCTGCTCAAGCAGCAGCAGAGTTTGCAGAACATGCAGGCCTAGCTGCCAGAGCTGTTGTAGAACTTTCAAGGCAATAATGTGTTGATGATTGTGGTTCATGCCACTTAGGTTTCAAGGATAAAAGGTTGGCACATGGTCAATCATTTCCTAGATATGGTAATGTTAATTTTACTGTTGGTAAGTAGAATTGGAACATGAAATTTAAGGATGCTACCTCTGCTGGTCAAGCAGCGGCTGAGTTTGCAGAACATGCAAGCCTAGCTGCCAGAGCTGTTGCAGAACTTTCAAGCCAATATTGTGTTTATGATGGTGGTTCATGCCACTTAGGTTTTAAGGATGAAAGGTTGGAACATGGGCAATCATTTCCTTGCGATGGTAATGGTATTTTTTCTATTGGCAGGCAGTATTGGAAAATGAAATTTAAGGATGCTACCTCTGCTGCTCAAGCAACGGCTGAGTTTGCAGAACATGCAAGCCTAGCTGCCAGAGCTGTTATAGAACTTTCATGCCAATATTGTGTTGATGATGGTGGTTCATGCCACTTAGGTTTCAAGGATGAAAGGTTGGAACATGGGCAATCATTTCCTTGAGATGGTAATGGTAATTTTTCTATTGGCAGGCAGTATTGGAAAATGAAATTTAAGGATGCTACCTCTGCTGCTCAAGCAACGGCTGAGTTTGGAGAACATGCAAGCCTAGCTTCCAGAGCAGTTGGAGAACTTTCAAGGCAATATTGTGTTGATGATGGTGGTTCATGCCACTTAGGTTTCAAGGATGAAAGGTTGGAACATGGGCAATCATTTCCTTGAGATGGTAATGGTAATTTTTCTATTGGCAGGCAGTATTGGAAAATGAAATTTAAGGATGCTACCTCTACTGCTCAAGCAACGGCTGAGTTTGGAGAACATGCAAGCCTAGCTTCCAGAGCTGTTGGAGAACTTTCAAGGCAATATTGTGTTGATAATGGTGGTTCATGCCACTTAGGTTTCAAGGATGAAAGGTTGGAACATGGGCAATCATTTCCTTGAGATGGTAATGGTAATTTTTCTATTGGCAGGCAGTATTGGAAAATGAAATTTAAGGATGCTACCTCTGCTGCTCAAGCAACGGCTGAGTTTGGAGAACATGCAAGGCTAGCTGCCAGAGCTGTTGGAGAACTTTCAAGGCAATATTGTGTTGATGATGGTGGTTCATGCCACTTAGTTTTCAAGGATGAAAGGTTGGAACATGGGAAATCATTTCCTTGAGATGGTAATGGTAATTGTTCTGTTAGCAGGCAGAATTGGAACATGAAATTTAACGATGCTACCTCTACTGCTCAAGCAGCGGCTGAGTTTGCCGAAAATGCAAGCCTAGCTGCCAGAGCTATTGTAGAACTTTCAAGGCAATATTATGTTGATGATGATGGTTCATGCCACTTAGGTTTCAAGGATAAAAGTTTGGAACATGGGCAATCATTTCCTTGAGATGGTAATGGTAATTTTCTATTGGCAGGCAGAATTGGAACATGAAATTTAAGGATGCTACCTCTGCTGGTCAAGCAGCGGCTGAGTTTGCAGAACATGCAAGCCTAGCTGCCAGAGCTGTTGCAGAACTTTCAAGCAAATATTGTGTTGATGATGGTGGTTCATGCCACTTAGTTTTCAAGGATGAAAGGTTGGAACATGGGCAATCATTTCCTTGAGATGGCAATGGTAATTTTTCTATTGGCAGGCAGTATTGGAAAATGAAATTTAAGGATGCTACCTCTGCTGCTCAAGCAACGGCTGAGTTTGCAGAACATGCAAGCCTAGCTGCCAGAGCTGTTGTAGAACTTTCAAGGCAATATTGTGTTGATGATAGTGGTTCATGCCACTTAGGTTTCAAGGATGAAAGGTTGGAACATGGGCAATCATTTCCTTGAGATAGTAATGGTAATTTTTCTATTGGCAGGCAGTATTGGAAAATGAAATTTAAGGATGCTACCTCTACTGCTCAAGCAACGACTGAGTTTGGAGGACATGCAAGCCTAGCTTCCAGAGCTGTTGGAGAACTTTCAAGGCAATATTGTGTTGATAATGGTGGTTCATGCCACTTAGGTTTCAAGGATGAACGGTTGGAACATGGGCAATCATTTCCTTGAGATGGTAATGGTAATTTTTCTATTGGCAGGCAGTATTGGAAAATGAAATTTAAGGATGCTACCTCTGCTGCTCAAGCAACGGCTGAGTTTGGAGAACATGCAAGGCTAGCTGCCAGAGCTGTTGGAGAACTTTCAAGGCAATATTGTGTTGATGATGGTGGTTCATGCCACTTAGTTTTCAAGGATGAAAGGTTGGAACATGGGAAATCATTTCCTTGAGATGGTAATGGTAATTGTTCTGTTGGCAGGCAGAATTGGAACATGAAATTTAAGGATGCTACCTCTACTGCTCAAGCAGCGGCTGAGTTTGCAGAAAATGCAAGCCTAGCTGCAAGTGCTGTTGTAGAACTTTCAAGGCAATATTGTGTTGATGATGATGGTTCATGCCACTTACGTTTCAAGGATGAAAGGTTGGAACATGGGCAATCATTTCCTTGAGATGGTAATGGTAATTTTTCTGTTGGCAGGCAGTATTGGAACATGAAATTTAAGGATGCTACCTCTGCTGCTCAAGCAGTGGCTGAGTTTGGAGAACATGCAAGCCTAGCTGCCAGAGCTGTTGTAGAACTTTCAAGGCAATATTGTGTTGATGATGATGGTTCATGCCACTTAGGTTTCAAGGATGAAAGGTTAGAACATGGGCAATCACTTCCTTTAGATGGTAATGGTTTTTTTCTATTGGCAGGCACAATTGGAACTTGAAATTTAAGGATGCTACCTCTGCTGCGCAGGCAGCGGCTGAGTTTTCAGAATATGCAAGCCTAGTTGCCAGAGCTATTGGAGAACTTTCAAGGCAATATTGAGTTGAAGATGATTGTTCATGCCACTTAGTTTTCAATGATGAAAGGTTGGAACTTGGACAATCATTTCCTTGAGGTGGTAATGGTAATTTTTCTGTTGGCAGGAAGAATTGGAACATGAAATTTAAGGATGCTACCTCTGCTGCTCAAGAAGCGACTGAGTTTGAAGAACATGCAAGCCTAGATGCCAGAGCTGTTATAGAACTTTCAAGGCAATATTGTGTTGATGGTAGTGGTACATGCCACTTAGTTATCAAGAATGAAATGTTAGAACATGGGCAATAGTTTTCTTGAGATGGTAATGGTAATTTTTCTGTTGGCAGGCAGTATTGGAACATAAAATTTAAGGATGCTACCTCTACTGCTCAAGCAGCGGCTAAGTTTGCAGAACATGCAAGCCTAGCTGCCAGAGCTGTTGTAGAACTTTCAAGGCAATATTGTGTTGATGATGGTGGTTCATGCCACTTAGGTTTCAAGGATGAAAGGTTGGAACATGGGCAATCATTTCCTGGAGATGGTAATGGTAATTTTTCTATTGGCGGGCAGAATTGGAACATGAAATTTAAGGATGCTACCTTTGCTGCTCAAGCAGCAGCTGAGTTTGTAGAACATGCAGGCCTAGCTGCCAGAGCTGTTGTAGAACTTTCAAGGCAATAATGTGTTGATGATGGTGGTTCATGCCACTTAGGTTTCAAGGATAAACGTTTGGTACATGGTCAATCATTTCCTAGAGATGGTAATGTTAATTTTACTGTTGGCAAGCGGAATTGGAACATGAAATTTAAGGATGCTACCTCTGCTGGTCAAGCAACGGCTGAGTTTGCAGAACATGCAATCCTAGCTGCCAGAGCTGTTGCAGAACTTTCAAGCCAATATTGTGTTGATGATGGCGGTTCATGCCACTTAGGTTTCAAGGATGAAAGTTTGGAACATGGGCAATCATTTCCTTGCGATGGTAATGGTAATTTTTCTATTGGCAGGCAGTATTGGAAAATGAAATTT
The DNA here is from genome assembly GCF_000390325.3 of Nicotiana tomentosiformis. NCBI lineage: Eukaryota > Viridiplantae > Streptophyta > Magnoliopsida > Solanales > Solanaceae > Nicotiana > Nicotiana tomentosiformis. Next base: position 109,234 of record NW_027174627.1, read on the forward strand.
AAGGATGCTACCTCTGCTGCTCAAGCAACGGCTGAGTTTGCAGAACATGCAAGCCTAGCTGCCAGAGCTGTTGTAGAACTTTCAAGCCAATATTGTGTTGATGATGGTGGTTCATGCCACTTAGGTTTCAAGGATGAAAGGTTGGAACATGGGCAATCATTTCCTTGAGATGGTAATGGTAATTTTTCTATTGGCAGGCAGTATTGGAAAATGAAATTTAAGGATGCTACCTCTGCTGCTCAAGCAACGGCTGAGTTTGGAGAACATGCAAGCCTAGCTTCCAGAGCAGTTGGAGAACTTTCAAGGCAATATTGTGTTGATGATGGTGGTTCATGCCACTTAGGTTTCAAGGATGAAAGGTTGGAACATGGGCAATCATTTCCTTGAGATGGTAATGGTAATTTTTCTATTGGCAGGCAGTATTGGAAAATGAAATTTAAGGATGCTACCTCTACTGCTCAAGCAACGGCTGAGTTTGGAGAACATGCAAGCCTAGCTTCCAGAGCTGTTGGAGAACTTTCAAGGCAATATTGTGTTGATAATGGTGGTTCATGCCACTTAGGTTTCAAGGATGAAAGGTTGGAACATGGGCAATCATTTCCTTGAGATGGTAATGGTAATTTTTCTATTGGCAGGCAGTATTGGAAAATGAAATTTAAGGATGCTACCTCTGCTGCTCAAGCAACGGCTGAGTTTGGAGAACATGCAAGGCTAGCTGCCAGAGCTGTTGGAGAACTTTCAAGGCAATATTGTGTTGATGATGGTGGTTCATGCCACTTAGTTTTCAAGGATGAAAGGTTGGAACATGGGAAATCATTTCCTTGAGATGGTAATGGTAATTGTTCTGTTGGCAGGCAGAATTGGAACATGAAATTTAAGGATGCTACCTCTACTGCTCAAGCAGTGGCTGAGTTTGCCGAAAATGCAAGCCTAGCTGCCAGAGCTGTTGTAGAACTTTCAAGGCAATATTATGTTGATGATGATGGTTCATGCCACTTAGGTTTCAAGGATAAAAGTTTGGAACATGGGCAATCATTTCCTTGAGATGGTAATGGTAATTTTCTATTGGCAGGCAGAATTGGAACATGAAATTTAAGGATGCTACCTCTGCTGGTCAAGCAGCGGCTGAGTTTGCAGAACATGCAAGCCTAGCTGCCAGAGCTGTTGCAGAACTTTCAAGCAAATATTGTGTTGATGATGGTGGTTCATGCCACTTAGTTTTCAAGGATGAAAGGTTGGAACATGGGCAATCATTTCCTTGAGATGGCAATGGTAATTTTTCTATTGGCAGGCAGTATTGGAAAATGAAATTTAAGGATGCTACCTCTGCTGCTCAAGCAACGGCTGAGTTTGCAGAACATGCAAGCCTAGCTGCCAGAGCTGTTGTAGAACTTTCAAGGCAATATTGTGTTGATGATAGTGGTTCATGCCACTTAGGTTTCAAGGATGAAAGGTTGGAACATGGGCAATCATTTCCTTGAGATAGTAATGGTAATTTTTCTATTGGCAGGCAGTATTGGAAAATGAAATTTAAGGATGCTACCTCTACTGCTCAAGCAACGACTGAGTTTGGAGAACATGCAAGCCTAGCTTCCAGAGCTGTTGGAGAACTTTCAAGGCAATATTGTGTTGATAATGGTGGTTCATGCCACTTAGGTTTCAAGGATGAAAGGTTGGAACATGGGCAATCATTTCCTTGAGATGGTAATGGTAATTTTTCTATTGGCAGGCAGTATTGGAAAATGAAATTTAAGGATGCTACCTCTGCTGCTCAAGCAACGGCTGAGTTTGGAGAACATGCAAGGCTAGCTGCCAGAGCTGTTGGAGAACTTTCAAGGCAATATTGTGTTGATGATGGTGGTTCATGCCACTTAGTTTTCAAGGATGAAAGGTTGGAACATGGGAAATCATTTCCTTGAGATGGTAATGGTAATTGTTCTGTTGGCAGGCAGAATTGGAACATGAAATTTAAGGATGCTACCTCTACTGCTCAAGCAGCGGCTGAGTTTGCAGAAAATGCAAGCCTAGCTGCAAGTGCTGTTGTAGAACTTTCAAGGCAATATTGTGTTGATGATGATGGTTCATGCCACTTACGTTTCAAGGATGAAAGGTTGGAACATGGGCAATCATTTCCTTGAGATGGTAATGGTAATTGTTCTGTTGGCAGGCAGTATTGGAACATGAAATTTAAGGATGCTACCTCTGCTGCTCAAGCAGTGGCTGAGTTTGGAGAACATGCAAGCCTAGCTGCCAGAGCTGTTGTAGAACTTTCAAGGCAATATTGTGTTGATGATGATGGTTCATGCCACTTAGGTTTCAAGGATGAAAGGTTGGAACATGGGCAATCACTTCCTTTAGATGGTAATGGTTTTTTTCTATTGGCAGGCACAATTGGAACTTGAAATTTAAGGATGCTACCTCTGCTGCGCAGGCAATATTGAGTTGAAGATGATTGTTCATGCCACTTAGTTTTCAATGATGAAAGGTTGGAACTTGGGCAATCATTTCCTTGAGGTGGTAATGGTAATTTTTCTGTTGGCAGGAAGAATTGGAACATGAAATTTAAGGATGCTACCTCTGCTGCTCAAGAAGCGACTGAGTTTGAAGAATATGCAAGCCTAGCTACAAAAGCTGTTGTAGGACTTTCAAGGCAGCAATATTGTGTTGATGTAGTGGTTCATGCCACTTATGTTTCAAGGATGAAAGGTTGGAACATGGGCAAGCATTTCATGGAGATGGTTATGTTAATTTTACTGTTGGATAGCAGAATTGGAACATGAAATTTAAGGATGCTACCTCTGTTGGTCAAGCAGCGGCTGAGTTTGCAGAACATACAAGCCTAGCAGCCAGAGCTGTTGTAGAACTTTCAAGGCAATATTGTGTTGATGATGGTGGTTCATGCCATTTAGGTTTCAAGGATGAAAGGTTGGAACATGGGCAATCATTTCCTTGAGATGGTAATGGTAATTTTTCTGTTGGCAGGCAGTATTGGAACATGAAATTTAAGGATGCTACCTCTGCTGCTCAAGCAGCGGCTGAGTTTGGAGAACATGCAAGCCTAACTGCCAGAGCTGTTGTAGAACTTTCAAGGCAATATTGTGTTGATGATGGTGGTTCATGCCACTTAGGTTTCAAGGATGTAAGGTTGGAACATGGGCAATCATTTCCTTGAGATGGTAATGGTAATTTTCTATTGGCAGGCACAATTGGAACATGAAATTTAAGGATGCTACCTCTGCTGTGCAGGCAGCGGCTGAATTTTTAGAACATGCAAGCCTTGCTGTCAGATCTGTTGTAGAACTTTCAAGGCAATATTGTGTTGATGATGATGGTTCATGCCACTTAGGTTTCAAGGATGAAAGGTTGGAACATAGGCAATGTTTTCCTTGAGATGGTAATGGTAATTTTCTATTGGCAGGCACAATTGGAACATGAAATTTAAAGATGCTACCTCTGCTGCGCAGGCAGCGGCTGAGTTTTCAGAACATGCAAGCCTAGCTGCCAGAGCTATTGGAGAACTTTCAAGGCAATATTGAGTTGATGATGATGGTTCATGCCACTTAGTTTTCAAGGATGAAAGGTTGGAACATGGGCAATCATTTCCTTGAGATGGTAATGGTAATTTTTCTGTTGGCAGGCAGTATTGGAACATGAAATTTAAGGATGCTACCTCTACTGCTCAAGCAGCGGTTGAGTTTGTAGAACATCCAAGCCTATCTGCCAGAGTTGTTATAGAACTTTCTAGGCAATATTGTGTTGATGGTGGTGGTTCATGCCACTTAGTTTTCAAGGATGAAAGGTTGGAACATGGGAAATCATTTCATTGAGATGGTAATGGTAATTGTTCTGTTGGCAGGCAGAATTGGAACATGAAATTTAAGGATTCTACCTCTACTGCTCAAGTAGCAGCTGAGTTTGCAGAAAATGCAAGCCAAGCTGCCAGAGCTGTTGTAGAACTTTCAAGTCAATATTGTGTTGATGATGGTGGTTCATGCCACTTAGGTTTCAAGGATGAAAGGTTGGAACATGGGCAATCATTTCCTTGAGATGGTAATGGTAATTTTCTATTGGCAGGCACAATTGGAACATAAAATTTAAGGATGCTACCTCCGCTGCGCAGGCAGCGGCTGAATTTGTAGAACATGCAAGCCTTGCTGTCAGATCTGTTGTAGAACTTTCAAGGCAATATTGTGTTGATGATGATGGTTCATGCCACTTAGATTTCAAGGATGAAAGGTTGGAACATGGGCAATCATTTCCTTGAGATGGTAATGGTAATTTTCTATTGGCAGGCACAATTGGAACATGAAATTTAAGGATGCTACCTCTGCTGCACAGGCAGCGGCTGAGTTCTCAAAACATGCAAGCCTAGATGCCAGAGCTGTTGGAGAACTTTCAAGGCAATATTGTGTTGATGATGGTGGTTCATTCCACTTAGGTTTCAAGGATGAAAGGTTGGAACATGGGCAATCATTTCCTTGAGATGGTAATGGTAATTTTTCTGTTGGCAGGCAGTATTGGAACATGAAATTTAAGGATGCTACCTCTGTTGCTCAAGCAGCGGCTGAGTTTGGAGAACATGCAAGCCTAGCTGCCAGAGCTGTTGTAGAACTTTCAAGGCAATATTGTGTTGATGATGATGGTTCATGCCACTTAGGTTTCAAGGATGAAAGGTTGGAACATGGGCAATCATTTCCTTTAGATGGTAATGGTAATTTTCTATTGGCAGGCACAATTGGAACATGAAATTTAAGGATGCTACCTCTGCTGCGCAGGCAGCGGCTGAGTTTTCAGAACATGCAAGCCTAGCTGCCAGAGCTATTGGAGAACTTTCAAGGCAATATTGAGTTGATGATGATGGTTCATGCCACTTAGTTTTCAAGGATGAAAGGTTGGAACATGGGCAATCATTTCCTTGAGGTGGTAATGGTAATTTTTCTATTGGCAGGCAGAATTGGAACATGAAATTTAAGGATGCTACCTCTGCTGCTCAAGAAGCGACTGAGTTTGAAGAACATGCAAGCCTAGCTACAAAAGCTGTTGTAGGACTTTCAAGGCAATATTGTGTTGATGTAGTGGTTCATGCCACTTAGGTTTCAAGGATGAACGGTTGGAACATGGGCAAGCATTTCATGGAGATGGTAATGTTAATCTTACTGTTGGCAAGCAGAATTGGAACATGAAATTTAAGGATGCTATCTCTGCTGCTCAAGCAGCGGCTGAGTTTGGAGAACATGCAAGCCTAGCTGCCAGAGCTGTTGTAGAACTTTCAAGGCAATATTGTATTGATGATGGTGGTTCATGCCATTTAGGTTTCAAGGATGAAAGGTTGGAACATGGGCAATCATTTCCTTGAGATGGTAATGGTAATTTTTCTGTTGGCAGGCAATATTGGAACATGAAATTTAAGGATGCTACCTCTGCTGCTCAAGCAGCGGCTGAGTTTGGAGAACATGCAAGCCTAGCTACCAGAGCTGTTGTAGAACTTTCAAGGCAATATTGCGTTGATGATGATGGTTCATGCCACTTAGGTTTCAAGGATGAAAGGTTGGAACATGGGCAATCATTTCTTGAAGATGGTAAATTTTCTATTGGCAGGCAGAATTGGAACATGAAATTTAAGGATGCTACCTCTGCTGCTCAAGCAGCGGTTGAGTTTGTAGAACATTCAAGCCTATCTGCCAGAGTTGTTATAGAACTTTCTAGGCAATATTGTGTTGATGGTGGTGGTTCATGCCACTTAGTTTTCAAGGATGAAAGGTTGGAACATGGGAAATCATTTCCTTGAGATTGTAATGGTAATTGTTCTGTTGGCAGGCAGAATTGGAACATGAAATTTAAGGATTCTACCTCTACTGCTCAAGCAGCAGCTGAGTTTGCAGAAAATGCAAGCCAAGCTGCCAGAGCTGTTGTAGAACTTTCAAGGCAATATTGTGTTGATGATGGTGGTTCATGCCACTTAGGTTTCAAGGATAAAAGGTTGGAACATGGGCAATCATTTCCTTGAGATGGTAATGGTAATTTTTCTGTTGGCAGGCAGTATTGGAACATGAAATTTAAGGATGCTACCTCTGCTGCGCAGGCAGCGGCTGAATTTGTAGAACATGCAAGCCTTGGTGTCAGATCTGTTGTAGAACTTTCAAGGCAATATTGTGTTGATGATGATGGTTCATGCCACTTAGGTTTCAAGGATGAAAGGTTGGAACATGGGCAATCATTTCCTTGAGATGGTAATGGTAATTTTCTATTGGCAGGCACAATTGGAACATGAAATTTAAGGATGCTACCTCTACTGCGCAGGCAGCGGCTGAGTTTTCGGAACATGCAAGCCTAGCTGCCAGAGCTATTGGAGAACTTTCAAGGCAATATTGAGTTGATGATGGTGGTTCATGCCACTTAGGTTTCAAGGATGAAAGGTTGGAACATGGGCAATCATTTCCTTGAGATAGTAATGGTAATTTTTCTATTGGCAGGCAGTATTGGAAAATGAAATTTAAGGATGCTACCTCTACTGCTCAAGCAACGACTGAGTTTGGAGAACATGCAAGCCTAGCTTCCAGAGCAGTTGGAGAACTTTCAAGGCAATATTGTGTTGATAATGGTGGTTCATGCCACTTAGGTTTCAAGGATGGAAGGTTGGAACATGGGCAATCATTTCCTTGAGATGGTAATGGTAATTTTTCTATTGGCAGGCAGTATTGGAAAATGAAATTTAAGGATGCTACCTCTGCTGCTTAAGCAACGGCTGAGTTTGGAGAACATGCAAGGCTAGCTGCCAGAGCTGTTGGAGAACTTTCAAGGCAATATTGTGTTGATGATGGTGGTTCATGCCACTTAGTTTTCAAGGATGAAAGGTTGGAACATGGGAAATCATTTCCTTGAGATGGTAATGGTAATTGTTCTGTTGGCAGGCAGAATTGGAACATGAAATTTAAGGATGCTACCTCTACTGCTCAAGCAGCGGCTGAGTTTGCAGAAAATGCAAGCCTAGCTGCAAGTGTTGTTGTAGAACTTTCAAGGCAATATTGTGTTGATGATGATGGTTCATGCCACTTACGTTTCAAGGATGAAAGGTTGGAACATGGGCAATCATTTCCTTGAGATGGTAATGGTAATTTTTCTGTTGGCAGGCAGTATTGGAACATGAAATTTAAGGATGCTACCTCTGCTGCTCAAGCAATGGCTGAGTTTGGAGAACATGCAAGCCTAGCTGCCAGAGCTGTTGTAGAACTTTCAAGGCAATATTGTGTTGATGATGATGGTTCATGCCACTTAGGTTTCAAGGATGAAAGGTTGGAACATGGGCAATCACTTCCTTTAGATGGTAATGGTAATTTTCTATTGGCAGGCACAATTGGAACATGAAATTTAAGGATGCTACCTCTGCTGCGCAGGCAGCGGCTGAGTTTTCAGAACATGCAAGCCTAGCTGCCAGAGCTATTGGAGAACTTTCAAGGCAATATTGAGTTGAAGATGATGGTTCATGCCACTTAGTTTTCAATGATGAAAGGTTGGAACTTGGGCAATCATTTCCTTGAGGTGGTAATGGTAATTTTTCTGTTGGCAGGAAGAATTGGAACATGAAATTTAAGGATGCTACCTCTGCTGCTCAAGAAGCGACTGAGTTTGAAGAACATGCAAGCCTAGCTACAAAAGTTGTTGTAGGACTTTCAAGGCAATATTGTGTTGATGTAGTGGTTCATGCCACTTATGTTTCAAGGATGAAAGGTTGGAACATGGGCAAGCATTTCATGGAGATGGTTATGTTAATTTTACTGTTGGCAAGCAGAATTGGAACATGAAATTTAAGGATGCTACCTCTGTTGGTCAAGCAGCGGCTGATTTTGCAGAACATACAAGCCTAGCAGCCAGAGCTGTTGTAGAACTTTCAAGGCAATATTGTGTTGATGATGGTGGTTCATGCCATTTAGGTTTCAAGGATGAAAGGTTGGAACATGGGCAATCATTTCCTTGATATGGTAATGGTAATTGTTCTGTTGGCAGGCAATATTGGAACATGAAATTTAAGGATGCTACCTCTGCTGCTCAAGCAGCGGCTGAGTTTGGAGAACATGCAAGCCTAACTGCCAGAGCTGTTGTAGAACTTTCAAGGCAATATTGTGTTGATGATGGTGGTTCATGCCACTTAGGTTTCAAGGATGTAAGGTTGGAACATGGGCAATCATTTCCTTGAGATGGTAATGGTAATTTTCTATTGGCAGGCACAATTGGAACATGAAATTTAAGGATGCTACCTCTGCTGCGCAGGCAGCGGCTGAATTTGTAGAACATGCAAGACTTGCTGTCAGATCTGTTGTAGAACTTTCAAGGCAATATTGTGTTGATGATGGTGGTTCATGCCACTTAGGTTTCAAGGATGAAAGGTTGGAACATGGGCAATGTTTTCCTTGAGATGGTAATGGTAATTTTCTATTGGCAGGCACAATTGGAACATGAAATTTAAGAATGCTACCTCTGCTGCGCAGGCACCGGCTGAGTTTTCAGAACATGCAAGCCTAGCTGCCAGAGCTATTGGAGAACTTTCAAGGCAATATTGAGTTGATGATGATGGTTCATGCCACTTAGTTTTCAAGGATGAAAGGTTGGAACATGGGCAATCATTTCCTTGAGATGGTAATGGTAATTTTTCTGTTGGCAGGCAGTATTGGAACATGAAATTTAAGGATGCTACCTCTGCTGCTCAAGCAGCGGTTGAGTTTGTAGAACATCCAAGCCTATCTGCCAGAGTTGTTATAGAACTTTCTAGGCAATATTGTGTTGATGGTGGTGGTTCATGCCACTTAGTTTTCAAGGATGAAAGGTTGGAACATGGGAAATCATTTCCTTGAGATGGTAATGGTAATTGTTCTGTTGGCAGGCAGAATTGGAACATGAAATTTAAGGATTCTACCTCTACTGCTCAAGCAGCAGCTGAGTTTGCAGAAAATGCAAGCCAAGCTGCCAGAGCTGTTGTAGAACTTTCAAGTCAATATTGTGTTGATGATGGTGGTTCATGCCACTTAGGTTTCAAGGATGAAAGGTTGGAACATGGGCAATCATTTCCTTGAGATGGTAATGGTAATTTTCTATTGGCAGGCACAATTGGAACATGAAATTTAAGGATGCTACCTCTGCTGCGCAGGCAGCGGCTGAATTTGTAGAACATGCAAGCCTTGCTGTCAGATCTGTTGTAGAACTTTCAAGGCAATATTGTGTTGATGATGGTGGTTCATGCCACTTAGGTTTTCAAGGATGTAAGGTTGGAACATGGGCAATCATTTCCTTGAGATGGTAATGGTAATTTTCTATTGGCAGGCACAATTGGAACATGAAATTTAAGGATGCTACCTCTGCTGCGCAGGCAGCGGCTGAATTTGTAGAACATGCAAGCCTTGCTGTCAGATCTGTTGTAGAACTTTCAAGCCAATATTGTGTTGATGATTGTGGTTCATTCCACTTAGGTTTCAAGGATGAAAGGTTGGAACATGGGCAATCATTTCCTTGAGATGGTAATGGTAATTTTCTATTGGCAGGCACAATTGGAACATGAAATTTAAGGATGCTACCTCTGCTGCGCAGGCAGCGGCTGAGTTTTCAGAACATGCAAGCCTAGCTGCCAGAGCTATTGGAGAACTTTCAAGGCAATATTGAGTTGATGATGATGGTTCATGCCACTTAGTTTTCAAGGATGAAAGGTTGGAACATGGGCAATCATTTCCTTGAGATGGTAATGGTAATTTTTCTGTTGGCAGGCAGTATTGGAACATGAAATTTAAGGATGCTACCTCTGCTGCTCAAGCAGCGGTTGAGTTTGTAGAACATCCAAGCCTATCTGCCAGAGTTGTTATAGAACTTTCTAGGCAATATTGTGTTGATGGTGGTGGTTCATGCCACTTAGTTTTCAAGGATGAAAGGTTGGAACATGGGAAATCATTTCCTTGAGATGGTAATGGTAATTGTTCTGTTGGCAGGAAGAATTGAAACATGAAATTTAAGGATTCTACCTCTACTGCTCAAGCAGCAGCTGAGTTTGCAGAAAATGCAAGCCAAGCTGCCAGAGCTGTTGTAGAACTTTCAAGTCAATATTGTGTTGATGATGGTGGTTCATGCCACTTAGGTTTCAAGGATGAAAGGTTGGAACATGGGAAATCATTTCCTTGAGATGGTAATGGTAATTTTCTATTGGCAGGCACAATTGGAACATGAAATTTAAGGATGCTACCTCTGCTGCGCAGGCAGCGGCTGAATTTGTAGAACATGCAAGCCTTGCTGTCAGATCTGTTGTAGAACTTTCAAGGCAATATTGTGTTGATGATGATGGTTCATGCCACTTAGATTTCAAGGATGAAAGGTTGGAACATGGGCAATCATTTCCTTGAGATGGTAATGGTAATTTTTCTGTTGGCAGGGACAATTGGAACATGAAATTTAAGGATGCTACCTCTGCTGCACAGGCAGCGGCTGAGTTTTCAGAACATGCAAGCCTAGCTGCCAGAGTTGTTGGAGAACTTTCAAGGCAATATTGTGTTGATGATGGTGGTTCATTCCACTTAGGTTTCAAGGATGAAAGGTTGGAACATGGGCAATCATTTCCTTGAGATGGTAATGGTAATTTTCTATTGGCAGGCACAATTGGAACATGAAATTTAAGGATGCTACCTTTGCTGCGCAGGCAGCGGCTGAGTTTTCAGAACATGCAAGCCTAGCTGCCAGAGCTATTGGAGAACTTTCAAGGCAATATTGAGTTGATGATGATGGTTCATGCCACTTAGTTTTCAAGGATGAAAGGTTGGAACATGGGCAATCATTTCCTTGAGGTGGTAATGGTAATTTTTCTGTTGGCAGGCAGAATTGGAACATGAAATTTAAGGATGCTACCTCTGCTGCTCAAGAAGCGACTGAGTTTGAAGAACAATCAAGCCTAGCTACAAAAGCTGTTGTAGGACTTTCAAGGCAATATTGTGTTGATGTAGTGGTTCATGCCACTTAGGTTTCAAGGATGAAAGGTTGGAACATGGGCAAGCATTTCATGGAGATGGTAATGTTAATTTTACTGTTGGCAAGCAGAATTGGAACATGAAATTTAACGATGCTACCTCTGCTGGTCAAGCAGCGGCTGAGTTTGCAGAACATACAAGCCTAGCTGCCAGAGCTGTTGTAGAACTTTCAAGGCAATATTGTGTTGATGATGGTGGTTCATGCCATTTAGGTTTCAAGGATGAAAGGTTGGAACATGGGCAATCATTTCCTTGATATGGTAATGGTAATTTTTCTGTTGGCAGGCAGTATTGGAACATGAAATTTAAGGATGCTACCTCTGCTGCTCAAGCAGCGGCTGAGTTTGGAGAACATGCAAGCCTAACTGCCAGAGCTGTTGTAGAACTTTCAAGGCAATATTGTGTTGATGATGGTGGTTCATGCCACTTAGGTTTCAAGGATGTAAGGTTGGAACATGGGCAATCATTTCCTTGAGATGGTAATGGTAATTTTCTATTGGCAGGCACAATTGGAACATGAAATTTAAGGATGCTACCTCTGCTGCGCAGGCAGCGGCTGAATTTGTAGAACATGCAAGCCTTGCTGTCAGATCTGTTATAGAACTTTCAAGGCAATATTGTGTTGATGATGGTGGTTCATGCCACTTAGGTTTCAAGGATGAAAGGTTGGAACATGGGCAATGTTTTCCTTGAGATGGTAATGGTAATTTTCTATTGGCAGGCACAATTGGAACATGAAATTTAAGAATGCTACCTCTACTGCGCAGGCACCGGCTGAGTTTTCAGAACATGCAAGCCTAGCTGCCAGAGCTATTGGAGAACTTTCAAGGCAATATTGAGTTGATGATGATGGTTCATGCCACTTAGTTTTCAAGGATGAAAGGTTGGAACATGGGCAATCATTTCCTTGAGATGGTAATGGTAATTTTTCTGTTGGCAGGCAGTATTGGAACATGAAATTTAAGGATGCTACCTCTGCTGCTCAAGCAGCGGTTGAGTTTGTAGAACATCCAAGCCTATCTGCCAGAGTTGTTATAGAACTTTCTAGGCAATATTGTGTTGATGGTGGTGGTTCATGCCACTTAGTTTTCAAGGATGAAAGGTTGGAACATGGGAAATCATTTCCTTGAGATGGTAATGGTAATTGTTCTGTTGGCAGGCAGAATTGGAACATGAAATTTAAGGATTCTACCTCTACTGCTCAAGCAGCAGCTGAGTTTGCAGAAAATGCAAGCCAAGCTGCTAGAGCTGTTGTAGAACTTTCAAGTCAATATTGTGTTGATGATGGTGGTTCATGCCACTTAGGTTTCAAGGATGAAAGGTTGGAACATGGGCAATCATTTCCTTGAGATGGTAATGGTAATTTTCTATTGGCAGGCACAATTGGAACATGAAATTTAAGGATGCTACCTCTGCTGCGCAGGCAGCGGCTGAATTTGTAGAACATGCAAGCCTTGCTGTCAGATCTGTTGTAGAACTTTCAAGGCAATATTGTGTTGATGATGATGGTTCATGCCACTTAGATTTCAAGGATGAAAGGTTGGAACATGGGCAATCATTTCCTTGAGATGGTAATGGTAATTTTTCTGTTGGCAGGGACAATTGGAACATGAAATTTAAGGATGCTACCTCTGCTGCACAGGCAGCGGCTGAGTTTTCAGAACATGCAAGCCTAGCTGCCAGAGTTGTTGGAGAACTTTCAAGGCAATATTGTGTTGATGATGGTGGTTCATTCCACTTAGGTTTCAAGGATGAAAGGTTGGAACATGGGCAATCATTTCCTTGAGATGGTAATGGTAATTTTCTATTGGCAGGCACAATTGGAACATGAAATTTAAGGATGCTACCTCTGCTGCGCAGGCAGCGGCTGAGTTTTCAGAACATGCAAGCCTAGCTGCCAGAGCTATTGGAGAACTTTCAAGGCAATATTGAGTTGATGATGATGGTTCATGCCACTTAGTTTTCAAGGATGAAAGGTTGGAACATGGGCAATCATTTCCTTGAGGTGGTAATGGTAATTTTTCTGTTGGCAGGCAGAATTGGAACATGAAATTTAAGGATGCTACCTCTGCTGCTCAAGAAGCGACTGAGTTTGAAGAACAATCAAGCCTAGCTACAAAAGCTGTTGTAGGACTTTCAAGGCAATATTGTGTTGATGTAGTGGTTCATGCCACTTAGGTTTCAAGGATGAAAGGTTGGAACATGGGCAAGCATTTCATGGAGATGGTAATGTTAATTTTACTGTTGGCAAGCAGAATTGGAACATGAAATTTAACGATGCTACCTCTGCTGGTCAAGCAGCGGCTGAGTTTGCAGAACATACAAGCCTAGCTGCCAGAGCTGTTGTAGAACTTTCAAGGCAATATTGTGTTGATGATGGTGGTTCATGCCATTTAGGTTTCAAGGATGAAAGGTTGGAACATGGGCAATCATTTCCTTGATATGGTAATGGTAATTTTTCTGTTGGCAGGCAGTATTGGAACATGAAATTTAAGGATGCTACCTCTGCTGCTCAAGCAGCGGCTGAGTTTGGAGAACATGCAAGCCTAACTGCCAGAGCTGTTGTAGAACTTTCAAGGCAATATTGTGTTGATGATGGTGGTTCATGCCACTTAGGTTTCAAGGATGTAAGGTTGGAACATGGGCAATCATTTCCTTGAGATGGTAATGGTAATTTTCTATTGGCAGGCACAATTGGAACATGAAATTTAAGGATGCTACCTCTGCTGCGCAGGCAGCGGCTGAATTTGTAGAACATGCAAGCCTTGCTGTCAGATCTGTTATAGAACTTTCAAGGCAATATTGTGTTGATGATGGTGGTTCATGCCACTTAGGTTTCAAGGATGAAAGGTTGGAACATGGGCAATGTTTTCCTTGAGATGGTAATGGTAATTTTCTATTGGCAGGCACAATTGGAACATGAAATTTAAGAATGCTACCTCTACTGCGCAGGCACCGGCTGAGTTTTCAGAACATGCAAGCCTAGCTGCCAGAGCTATTGGAGAACTTTCAAGGCAATATTGAGTTGATGATGATGGTTCATGCCACTTAGTTTTCAAGGATGAAAGGTTGGAACATGGGCAATCATTTCCTTGAGATGGTAATGGTAATTTTTCTGTTGGCAGGCAGTATTGGAACATGAAATTTAAGGATGCTACCTCTGCTGCTCAAGCAGCGGTTGAGTTTGTAGAACATCCAAGCCTATCTGCCAGAGTTGTTATAGAACTTTCTAGGCAATATTGTGTTGATGGTGGTGGTTCATGCCACTTAGTTTTCAAGGATGAAAGGTTGGAACATGGGAAATCATTTCCTTGAGATGGTAATGGTAATTGTTCTGTTGGCAGGCAGAATTGGAACATGAAATTTAAGGATTCTACCTCTACTGCTCAAGCAGCAGCTGAGTTTGCAGAAAATGCAAGCCAAGCTGCCAGAGCTGTTGTAGAACTTTCAAGTCAATATTGTGTTGATGATGGTGGTTCATGCCACTTAGGTTTCAAGGATGAAAGGTTGGAACATGGGCAATCATTTCCTTGAGATGGTAATGGTAATTTTCTATTGGCAGGCACAATTGGAACATGAAATTTAAGGATGCTACCTCTGCTGCGCAGGCAGCGGCTGAATTTGTAGAACATGCAAGCCTTGCTGTCAGATCTGTTGTAGAACTTTCAAGGCAATATTGTGTTGATGATGATGGTTCATGCCACTTAGATTTCAAGGATGAAAGGTTGGAACATGGGCAATCATTTCCTTGAGATGGTAATGGTAATTTTTCTGTTGGCAGGCACAATTGGAACATGAAATTTAAGGATGCTACCTCTGCTGCACAGGCAGCGGCTGAGTTTTCAGAACATGCAAGCCTAGCTGCCAGAGTTGTTGGAGAACTTTCAAGGCAATATTGTGTTGATGATGGTGGTTCATTCCACTTAGGTTTCAAGGATGAAAGGTTGGAACATGGGCAATCATTTCCTTGAGATGGTAATGGTAATTTTCTATTGGCAGGCACAATTGGAACATGAAATTTAAGGATTCTACCTCTACTGCTCAAGCAGCGGCTGAGTTTTCAGAACATGCAAGCCTAGCTGCCAGAGCTATTGGAGAACTTTCAAGGCAATATTGAGTTGATGATGATGGTTCATGCCACTTAGTTTTCAAGGATGAAAGGTTGGAACATGGGCAATCATTTCCTTGAGATGGTAATGGTAATTTTTCTGTTGGCAGGCAGTATTGGAACATGAAATTTAAGGATGCTACCTCTGCTGCTCAAGCAGCGGTTGAGTTTGTAGAACATCCAAGCCTATCTGCCAGAGTTGTTATAGAACTTTCTAGGCAATATTGTGTTGATGGTGGTGGTTCATGCCACTTAGTTTTCAAGGATGAAAGGTTGGAACATGGGAAATCATTTCCTTGAGATGGTAATGGTAATTGTTCTGTTGGCAGGCAGAATTGGAACATGAAATTTAAGGATTCTACCTCTACTGCTCAAGCAGCAGCTGAGTTTGCAGAAAATGCAAGCCAAGCTGCCAGAGCTGTTGTAGAACTTTCAAGTCAATATTGTGTTGATGATGGTGGTTCATGCCACTTAGGTTTCAAGGATGAAAGGTTGGAACATGGGCAATCATTTCCTTGAGATGGTAATGGTAATTTTCTATTGGCAGGCACAATTGGAACATGAAATTTAAGGATGCTACCTCGCTGCGCAGGCAGCGGCTGAATTTGTAGAACATGCAAGCCTTGCTGTCAGATCTGTTGTAGAACTTTCAAGGCAATATTGTGTTGATGATGATGGTTCATGCCACTTAGATTTCAAGGATGAAAGGTTGGAACATGGGCAATCATTTCCTTGAGATGGTAATGGTAATTTTTCTGTTGGCAGGCACAATTGGAACATGAAATTTAAGGATGCTACCTCTGCTGCACAGGCAGCGGCTGAGTTTTCAGAACATGCAAGCCTAGCTGCCAGAGTTGTTGGAGAACTTTCAAGGCAATATTGTGTTGATGATGGTGGTTCATTCCACTTAGGTTTCAAGGATGAAAGGTTGCAACATGGGCAATCATTTCCTTAAGATGGTAATGGTAATTTTCTATTGGCAGGCACAACTGGAACATGAAATTTAAGGATGCTACCTCTGCTGCGCAGGCAGCGGCTGAGTTTTCAGAGCATGCAAGCCTAGCTGCCAGAGCTATTGGAGAACTTTCAAGGCAATATTGAGTTGATGATGATGGTTCATGCCACTTAGTTTTCAAGGATGAAAGGTTGGAACATGGGCAATCATTTCCTTGAGGTGGTAATGGTAATTTTTCTGTTGGCAGGCAGAATTGGAACATGAAATTTAAGGATGCTACCTCTGCTGCTCAAGAAGCGACTGAGTTTGAAGAACATGCAAGCCTAGCTACAAAAGCTGTTGTAGGACTTTCAAGGCAATATTGTGTTGATGTAGTGGTTCATGCAACTTAGGTTTCAAGGATGAAAGGTTGGAACATGGGCAAGCATTTCATGGAGATGGTAATGTTAATTTTACTGTTGGCAAGCAGAATTGGAACATGAAATTTAAGGATGCTACCTCTGCTGGTCAAGCAGCGGCTGAGTTTGCAAAACATACAAGCCTAGCTGCCAGAGCTGTTGTAGAACTTTCAAGGCAATATTGTGTTGATGATGGTGGTTCATGCCATTTAGGTTTCAAGGATGAAAGGTTGGAACATGGGCAATCATTTCCTTGAGATGGTAATGGTAATTTTTCTGTTGGCAGGCAGTATTGGAACATGAAATTTAAGGATGCTACCTCTGCTGCTCAAGCAACGGCTGAGTTTGGAGAACATGCAAGCCTAGCTGCCAGAGCTGTTGTAGAACTTTCAAGGCAATATTGTGTTGATGATGATGGTTCATGCCACTTAGGTTTCAAGGATGAAAGGTTGGAACTTGGGCAATCATTTCCTTGAGATGGTAATGGTAATTTTCTATTGGCAGGTACAATTGGAACATGAAATTTAAGGATGCTACCTCTGCTGCGCAGGCAGCGGCTGATTTTCAGAACATGCAAGCCTAGCTGCCAGAGCTATTGGAGAACTTTCAAGGCAATATTGAGTTGATGATGATGGTTCATGCCACTTAGTTTTCAAGGATGAAAGGTTGGAACATGGGCAATCATTTCCTTGAGGTGGTAATGGTAATTTTTCTGTTGGCAGGCAGAATTGGAACGTGAAATTTAAGGATGCTACCTCTGCTGCTCAAGAAGCGACTGAGTTTGAAGAACATGCAAGCCTAGCTACAAAAGCTGTTGTAGGACTTTCCAGGCAATATTGTATTGATGTAGTGGTTCATGCCACTTAGGTTTCAAGGATGAAAGGTTGGAACATGGGCAAGCATTTCATGGAGATGGTAATGTTAATCTTACTGTTGGCAAGCAGAATTGGAACATGAAATTTAAGGATGCTACCTCTGCTGGTCAAGCAGCGGCTGAGTTTGCAGAACATACAAGCCTAGCTGCCAGAGCTGTTGTAGAACTTTCATGTCAATATTGTGTTGATGATGGTTGTTCATTCCACTTAGGTTTCAAGGATGAAAGGTTGGAACAAGCAATCATTTCCTTGAGATGGTAATGGTAATTTTTCTGTTGGCAGGCAGTATTGGAACATGAAATTTAAGGATGCTACCTCTGCTGCTCAAGCAGCGGCTGAGTTTGGAGAACATTCAAGCCTAGCTGCAAGAGCTGTAAGAGATTTTTCAAGGCAATATTGTGTTGATGATGGTGATTCATGCCACTTAGGTTTCAAGGATGAACGGTTGGAACATGGGCAATCATTTCCTTGAGATGGTAATGGTAATTTTTCTATTGGCAAGCGGAATTGGAACATGAAATTTAAGGATGCTACCTGTGTTGCTCAAGCAGCGACTGAGTTTGCAGAACATGCAAGCCTGGCTGCCAGAGCTATTGTAGAACATTTAAGGCAATATTGTGTTGATGATGATGGTTCATGCCACTTAGGTTTCAAGGATAAAAGGTTGGAACATGGGCAATCATTTCCTGAAGATGGTAAATTTTCTATTGGCAGGCAGAATTGGAACATGAAATTTAAGGATGCTACCTCTGCTGCTGAAGCAGCGGTTGAGTTTGCAGAACATCCAAGCCTAGTTGCTAGAGTTGTTGTAGAACTTTCAAGGCAATATTGTGTTGATGATGGTGGTTCATGCCACTTAGTTTTCAAGGATGAAAGGTTGGAACATGGGAAATCATTTCCATGAGATGGTAGTGGTAATTGTTCTGTTGGCAGGCAGAATTGGAACATAAAATTTAAGGATGCTTCCTCTACTGCTCAAGCAGCGGCTGAGTTTGTAGAAAATGCAAGCCAAGCTGCCAGAGCTGTTGTAGAACTTTTAAGGCAATATTGTGTTGATGATGGTGGTTCATGCCACTTAGGTTTCAAGGATTAAAGGTTGGAACATGGGCAATCATTTCCTGGAGATGGTAATGGTAATTTTTCTATTGGCAGGCAGAATTGGAACATGAAATTTAAGGATGCTACCTCTGCTGCTCAAGCAGCAGCTGAGTTTGTAGAACATACAAGCCTAGCTGTCAGAGCTGTTGTAGAACTTTCAAGGCAATATTGTGTTGATGATGATGGTTCATGCCACTTAGGTTTCAAAGATGAAAGGTTGGAACATGGGTAATCATTTCCTTGAGATGGTAATGGTAATTTTTCTATTGGCAGGCAAAATTGGAACATGAAATTTAAGGATGCTACCTCTGCTGCTCAAGTAGTGGCTGAGTTTGCAGAACATGCAAGCCTAGCTGCCAGAGCTGTGGAAGAACTTTTAAGGCAATATTGTGTTGATGATGATGGTTCATGCCACTTAGGTTTCAAGGATAAAAGGTTGGAACATAGGCAATCATTTCCTGAAGATGGTAAATTTTCTATTGGCAGGCAGAATTGGAACATGAAATTTAAGGATGCTACCTCTCCTGCTCAAGCAGTGGCTGAGTTTGCAGAACATGCAAGCCTAGCTGCCAGAGCTGTGGTAGAACTTTTAAGGCAATATTGTGTTGATGATAATGGTTCATGCCACTTAGGTTTCAAGGATAAAAGGTTATAACATGGGCAATCATTTCCTGAAGATGGTAAATTTTCTATTGGCAGGCAGAATTGGAACATGAAATTTAAGGATGTTACCTCTGCTGCTCAAGCAGCAGTTGAGTTTGTAGAACATCCAAGCCTATCTGCCAGAGTTGTTATAGAACTTTCTAGGCAATATTGTGTTGATGGTGGTGGTTCATGCCACTTAGTTTTCAAGGATGAAAGGTTGGAATATGGGAAATCATTTCCTTGAGATGGTAATGGTAATTGTTCTGTTTGCAGGCAGAATTGGAACATGAAATTTAAGGATTCTACCTCTACTGCTCAAGCAGCAGCTGAGTTTGCAGAAAATGCAAGCCAAGCTGCCAGAGCTGTTGTAGAACTTTCAAGGCAATATTGTGTTGATGATGGTGGTTCATGCCACTTAGGTTTCAAGGATGAAAGGTTGGAACATGGGAAATCATTTCCATGAGATGGTAGTGGTAATTGTTCTGTTGGCAGGCAGAATTGGAACATAAAATTTAAGGATGCTTCCTCTACTGCTCAAGCAGCGGCTGAGTTTGTAGAAAATGCAAGCCAAGCTGCCAGAGCTGTTGTAGAACTTTCAAGGCAATATTATGTTGATGATGGTGGTTCATGCCACTTAGGTTTCAAGGATTAAAGGTTGGAACATGGGCAATCATTTCCAGGAGAGAGTAATGGTAATTTTTCTATTGGCAGGCAGAATTGGAACATGAAATTTAAGGATGCTACCTCTGCTGCTCAAGCAGCAGCTGAGTTTGTAGAACATACAAGCCTAGCTGTCAGAGCTGTTGTAGAACTTTCAAGGCAATATTGTGTTGATGATGATGGTTCATGCCACTTAGGTTTCAAGGATGAAAGGTTGGAACATGGGTAATCATTTCCTTGAGATGGTAATGGTAATTTTTCTATTGGCAGGCAAAATTGGAACATGAAATTTAAGGATGCTACCTCTGCTGCTCAAGTAGTGGCTGAGTTTGCAGAACATGCAAGCCTAGCTGCCAGAGATGTGGTAGAACTTTTAAGGCAATATTGTGTTGATGATGATGGTTCATGCCACTTAGGTTTCAAGGATAAAAGGTTGGAACATGGGCAATCATTTCCTGAAGATGGTAAATTTTCTATTGGCAGGCAGAATTGGGACATGAAATTTAAGGATGCTACCTCTCCTGCTCAAGCAGTGGCTGAGTTTGCAGAACATGCAAGCCTAGCTGCCAGAGCTGTGGTAGAACTTTTAAGGCAATATTGTGTTGATGATGATGGTTCATGCCACTTAGGTTTCAAGGATAAAAGGTTGGAACATGGGCAATCATTTCCTGAAGATGGTAAATTTTCTATTGGCAGGCAGAATTGGAACATGAAATTTAAGGATGTTACCTCTGCTGCTCAAGCAGCGGTTGAGTTTGTAGAACATCCAAGCCTATCTGCCAGAGTTGTTATAGAACTTTCTAGGCAATATTGTGTTGATGGTGGTGGTTCATGCCACTTAGTTTTCAAGGATGAAAGGTTGGAAGATGGGAAATCATTTCCTTGAGATGGTAATGGTAATTGTTCGGTTGGCAGGCGAATTGGAACATGAAATTTAAGGATTCTACCTCTACTGCTCAAGCAGCAGCTGAGTTTGCAGAAAATGCAAGCCAAGCTGCCAGAGCTGTTGTAGAACTTTCAAGGCAATATTGTGTTGATGATGGTGGTTCATTCCACTTAGGTTTCAAGGATGAAAGGTTGGAACATGGGCAATCATTTCCTTGAGATGGTAATGGTAATTTTCTATTGGCAGGCACAATTGGAACATGAAATTTAAGGATGCTACCTCTGCTGCGCAGGCAGCAGGTTAATTTGTAGAACATGCAAGCCTTGCTGTCAGATCTGTTGTAGAACTTTCAAGGAAATATTGTGTTGATGATGATGGTTCATGCCACTTAGGTTTCAAGGATGAAAGGTTGGAACATGGGCAATCATTTTCTTGAGATGGTAATGGTAATTTTTCTATTGGCAGGCAAAATTGGAACATGAAATTTAAGGATGGTACCTCTGCTGCTCAAGCAGTGGCTGAGTTTGCAGAATATGCAAGCCTAGCTGCCAGAGCTGTTGTAGAACTTTCAAGGCAATATTGTGTTGATGATGATGGTTCATGCCACTTAGGTTTCAAGGATGAAAGTGTGGAACATGGGCAATCATTTCCTTGAGATGGTAATGGTAATTTCCTATTGGCAGGCAGAATTGGAACATGAAATTTAAGGATGCTACCTCTGCTGCTCAAGCAGCGGCTGAGTTTGTAGAACATGCAAGCCTAGCTGTCAGAGCTGTTGTAGAACTTTCAAGGCAATATTGTGTTGATGGTGGTGGTTCATGCCACTTAGGTTTCAAGGATGAAAGGTTGGAACATGGTCAATCATTTCCTTGAGGTGGTAACGGTAATTTTTCTCTTGGCAGGCAGAATTGGTACATGAAATTTAAGGATGCTACCTCTGCTGCTCAAGTAGCGATTGAGTTTGCAGAACATGCAAGCCTAGCTACAAAACTATTGTAGAACTTTCAAGGCAATATTGTGTTGATGATGGTGGTTCATGCCACTTAGGTTTCAAGGATGAAAGGTTGGAACATGGGCAAGCATTTCCTGGAGATGGTAATGTTAATTTTTCTATTGGCAAGCAGAATTGGAACATGAAATTTAAGGATGCCACCTCTACTGCTCAAGCAGCAGCTGAGTTTGCAGAACATGCAAACCTAGCTGCCAGAGCTGTTGTAAAACTTTGAAGGCAATATTGCGTTGATGATGGTGGTTCATGCCACTTAGGTTTCAAGGATGAAAGGTTGGAACATGGGCAATCATTTCCTTGAGGTGGTAATGTTAATTTTTCTGTTGGCAGGCAGAATTGGTACATGAAATTTAAGGATGCTACCTCTGCTGTTCAAGTAGCGATTGAGTTTGCAGAACATGCAAGCCTAGCTATAAAAGCTGTTGTAGAACTTTAAAGGCAATATTGAGTTGATGATGGTGGTTTATGCCACTTAGGTTTCAAGGATGAAAGGTTGGAACATGGGCAAGCATTTCCTGGAGATGGTAATGTTAATTTTTCTGTTGGCAAGCAGAATTGGAACATGAAATTTAAGGATGCTACCTCTGCTGCTCAAGCAGCGGCTGAGTTTGCAGAACATGCAAACCTAGCTACCAGAGCTGTTGTAGAACTTTCAAGGCAATATTGTGTTGATGATGGTGGTTCATGCCACTTAGGTTTCGAGGATGAAAGGTTGGAACATGGGCAATCATTTCCTTGAGATAGTAATGGTAATTTTTCTATTGGCAGGCAGTATTGGAATATGAAATTTAAGGATGCTACCTCTGCTGCTCAAGCAGCGGCTGATTTTGGAGAATATGCAAGCCTAGCTGCCAGAGCTGTTGGAGAACTTTCAAGGTAATATTGTGTATATGATGGTGGTTCATGCCACTTAGGTTTCAAGGATGAAAGGTTAGAACATGTGCAATCATTTCCTTGAGATGGTAATGGTAATTGTTTTATTGGCAGGCAGAATTGGTACATGAAATTTAAGGATGCTACCTCTGCTGCTCAAGTAGCGATTGAGTTTGCAGAACATGCAAGCCTAGCTACAAAACTGTTGTAGAACATTCAAGGCAATATTGTGTTGATGATGGTGGTTAATGCCACTTAGGTTTCAAGGATGAAAGGTTGGAACATGGGCAAGCATTTCCTGGAGATGGTAATGTTAATTTTTCTGTTGGCAAGCAGAATTGGAACATGAAATTTAAGGTTGCTACCTCTACTGCTCAAGCAGCGGCTGAGTTTGCAGAACATGCAAACCTAGCTGCCAGAGCTGTTGTAGAACTTTCAAGGCTATATTGTGTTGATGATGGTGGTTCATGCCACTTAGGTTTCGAGGATGAAAGGTTGGAACATGGGAAATCATTTCCTTGAGATAGTAATGGTAATTTTTCTATTGGCAGGCAGTATTGGAATATGAAATTTAAGGATGCTACCTCTGTTGCTCAAGCAGCGGCTGATTTTGGAGAATATGCAAGCCTAGCTGCCAGAGCTGTTGGAGAACTTTCAAGGTAATATTGTGTATATGATGGTGGTCATGCCACTTAGGTTTCAAGGATGAAAGGTTAGAACATGGGCAATCATTTTCTTGAGATAGTAATGGTAATTTTTCTATTGGCAGGCAGTATTGGAATATGAAATTTAAGGATGTTACCTCTACTGCTCAAGCAGTGGCTGATTTTGGAGAATATGCAAGCCTAGCTGCCAGAGCTGTTGGAGAACTTTCAAGGTAATATTGTGTATATGATGGTGGTTCATGCCACATAGGTTTCAAGGATGAAAGGTTAGAACATGGGCAATCATTTCCTTGAGATGGTAATGGTAATTTTTTTATTGGCAGGCAGAATTGGAACATGAAATTTAAGGATGCTACCTCTACTGCTCATGCAGCGGCTGAGTTTGCAGAACGTGCAAACCTAGCTGCCAGAGCTGTTGTAGAACTTTCAAGGAAATATTGTGTTGATGATGATGGTTCATGCCACTTAGGTTTCAAGGATAAAATGTTGGAACATGGGCAATCATTTCCTGGAGATGGTAAATTTTCTATTGGCAGGCAGAATTTGAACATGAAATTTAAGGATGATACCTCTGCTGCTCAAGCAGCGGCTGAGTTTGCAGAACATCCAAGCCTAGCAGCCAGAGTTGTTGTAGAACTTTCAAGGCAATATTGTGTTGATGATGGTGGCTCATACCACTTAGTTTTCAAGGATGAAAGGTTGGAACATGAACAATCATTTCCTTGAGATGGTAATGGTAATTTTTCTATTGGCAGGCAGAATTGGAACATGAAATTTAAGGATGCTACCTCTGCTGCTCAAGTAGCGACTGAGTTTGCGGAACATACAAGCCTAGCTACAAGAGCTGTTGTAGAACTTTCAAGGCAATATTGTGTTGATGATGGTGGTTCATACCACTTAGGTTTCAAGGATGAAAGGTTGGAACATGGGCAAGCATTTCCTGGAGATGGTAATGTTAATTTTTCTGTTGGCAAGCAGAATTGGAACATGAAATTTAAGGATGCTACCTCTGCTGCTCAAGCAGCGGCTGAGTTTGCAGAACATGCAAGCCTAGCTGCCAAAGCTATTGTAGAACTTTCAAGGCAATATTGTGTTGATGATGGTGGTTCATGCCAATTAGGTTTCAAGGATAAAAGGTTGGAACATGGGCAATCATTTCCTGGAGATGGTAAATTTTCTATTAGCAGGCAGAATTGGAACATGAAATTTAAGGATGCTACCTCTGCTGCTCAAGCAGCGGTTGAGTTTGCAGAACATCCAAGCCTAGCTGCCAGAGCTGTTGTAGAACTTTCAAGGCAATATTATTTTGATGATGGTGGTTCATGCCACTTAGGTTTCAAGGATTAAAGGTTGGAACATGGGAAAGCATTTCCTTGAGATGGTAATGGTAATTTTTCTATTGGCAGGTAGTATTGGAACATGAAATTTAAGGATGCTACCTCTGCTGCTCAAGCAGCGGCTGAGTTTGGAGAACATGCAAGCCTAGCTGCCAGAGCTGTTGTAGAACTTTCAAGGCAATATTGTGTTGATGATGATGGTTCATGCCACTTAGGTTTCAAGGATGAAAGTGTGGAACATGGGCAATCATTTCCTTGAGATGGTAATGGTAATTTCCTATTGGCAGGCAGAATTGGAACATGAAATTTAAGGATGCTACCTCTGCTGCTCAAGCAGCGGCTGAGTTTGTGGAACATGCAAGCCTAGCTGTCAGAGCTGTTGTAGAACTTTCAAGGAAATATTGTGTTGATGGTGGTGGTTCATGCCACTTAGGTTTCAAGGATGAAAGGTTGGAACATGGGCAATCATTTCCTTGAGGTGGTAACGGTAATTTTTCTGTTGGCAGGCAGAATTGGTACATGAAATTTAAGGATGCTACCTCTGCTGCTCAAGTAGCGATTGAGTTTGCAGAACATGCAAGCCTAGCTACAAAACTGTTGTAGAACATTCAAGGCAATATTGTGTTGATGATGGTGGTTCATGCCACTTAGGTTTCAAGGATGAAAGGTTGGAACATGGGCAAGCATTTCCTGGAGATGGTAATGTTAATTTTTCTGTTGGCAAGCAGAATTGGAACATGAAATTTAAGGATGCCACCTCTACTGCTCAAGCAGCGGCTGAGTTTGCAGAACATGCAAACCTAGCTGCCAGAGCTGTTGTACAACTTTCAAGGCAATATTGTGTTGATGATGGTTGGTTCATGCCACTTAGGTTTCAAGGATGAAAGGTTGGAACATGGGCAATCATTTCCTTGAGGTGGTAATGGTAATTTTTCTGTTGGCAGGCAGAATTGGTACATGAAATTTAAGGATGCTATCTCTGCTGTTCAAGTAGCGATTGAGTTTGCAGAACATGCAAGCCTAGCTACAAAAGCTGTTGTAGAACTTTAAAGGCAATATTGAGTTGATGATGGTGGTTCATGCCACTTAGGTTTCAAGGATGAAAGGTTGGAACATGGGCAAGCATTTCCTGGAGATGGTAATGTTAATTTTTCTGTTGGCAAGCAGAATTGGAACATAAAATTTAAGGATGCTACCTCTGCTGCTCAAGCAGCGGCTGAGTTTGCAGAACATGCAAACCTAGCTACCAAAGCTGTTGTAGAACTTTCAAGGCAATATTGTGTTGATGATGGTGGTTCATGCCACTTAGGTTTCGAGGATGAAAGGTTGGAACATGGGCAATCATTTCCTTGAGATAGTAATGGTAATTTTTCTATTGGCAGGCAGTATTGGAATATGAAATTTAAGGATGCTACCTCTACTGCTCAAGCAGCGGCTGATTTTTGAGAATATGCAAGCCTAGCTGCCAGAGCTGTTGGAGAACTTTCAAGGTAATATTGTGTATATGATGGTGGTTCATGCCACTTAGGTTTCAAGGATGAAAGGTTAGAACATGGGCAATCATTTCCTTGAGATGGTAATGGTAATTTTTTTATTGGCAGGCAGAATTGGTACATGAAATTTAAGGATGCTACCTCTGCTGCTCAAGTAGCGATTGAGTTTGCAGAACATGCAAGCCTAGCTACAAAACTGTTGTAGAACTTTCAAGGCAATATTGTGTTGATGATGGTGGTTCATGCCACTTAGGTTTCAAGGATGAAAGGTTGGAACATGGGCAAGCATTTCCTGGAGATGGTAATGTTAATTTTTCTGTTGGCAAGCAGAATTGGAACATGAAATTTAAGGTTGCTACCTCTACTGCTCAAGCAGCGGCTGAGTTTGCAGAACATGCAAACCTAGCTGCCAGAGCTGTTGTAGAACTTTCAAGGCAATATTGTGTTGATGATGGTGGTTCATGCCACTTAGGTTTCGAGGATGAAAGGTTGGAACATGGGCAATCATTTCCTTGAGATAGTAATGGTAATTTTTCTATTGGCAGGCAGTATTGGAATATGAAATTTAAGGATGCTACCTCTGCTGCTCAAGCAGCGGCTGATTTTGGAGAATATGCAAGCCTAGCTGCCAGAGCTGTTGGAGAACTTTCAAGGTAATATTGTGTATACGATGGTGGTTCATGCCACATAGGTTTCAAGGATGAAAGGTTAGAACATGGGCAATCATTTCCTTGAGATGGTTATGGCAATTGTTTTATTGACAGGCAGAATTGGAACATGAAATTTAAGGATGCTGCCTCTGCTGCTCATGCAGCGGCTGAGTTTGCAGAACGTGCAAACCTAGCTGCCAGAGCTGTTGTAGAACTTTCAAGGAAATATTGTGTTGATGATGATGGTTCATGCCACTTAGGTTTCAAGGATAAAATGTTGGAACATGGGCAATCATTTCCTTGAGATGGTAATGGTAATTTTTTTATTGGCAGGCAGAATTGGTACATGAAATTTAAGGATGCTACCTCTGCTGCTCAAGTAGCGATTGAGTTTGCAGAACATGCAAGCCTAGCTACAAAACTGTTGTAGAACTTTCAAGGCAATATTGTGTTGATGATGGTGGTTCATGCCACTTAGGTTTCAAGGATGAAAGGTTGGAACATGGGCAAGCATTTCCTGGAGATGGTAATGTTAATTTTTCTGTTGGCAAGCAGAATTGGAACATGAAATTTAAGGTTGCTACCTCTACTGCTCAAGCAACGGCTGAGTTTGCAGAACATGCAAACCTAGCTGCCAGAGCTGTTGTAGAACTTTCAAGGCAATATTGTGTTGATGATGGTGGTTCATGCCACTTAGGTTTCGAGGATGAAAGGTTGGAACATGGGCAATCATTTCCTTGAGATAGTAATGGTAATTTTTCTATTGGCAGGCAGTATTGGAATATGAAATTTAAGGATGCTACCTCTGCTGCTCAAGCAGCGGCTGTTTTTGGAGAATATGCAAGCCTAGTTGCCAGAGCTGTTGGAGAACTTTCAAGGTAATATTGTGTATATGATGGTGGTTCATGCCACTTAGGTTTCAAGGATGAAAGGTTAGAACATGGGCAATCATTTCCTTGAGATGGTAATGGTAATTTTTCTATTGGCAGGCAGTATTGGAATATGAAATTTAAGGATGCTACCTCTGTTGCTCAAGCAGCGGCTGATTTTGGAGAATATGCAAGCCTAGCTGCCAGAGCTGTTGGAGAACTTTCAAGGTAATATTGTGTATATGATGGTGGTCATGCCACTTAGGTTTCAAGGATGAAAGGTTAGAACATGGGCAATCATTTTCTTGAGATAGTAATGGTAATTTTTCTATTGGCAGGCAGTATTGGAATATGAAATTTAAGGATGTTACCTCTACTGCTCAAGCAGTGGCTGATTTTGGAGAATATGCAAGCCTAGCTGCCAGAGCTGTTGGAGAACTTTCAAGGTAATATTGTGTATATGATGGTGGTTCATGCCACATAGGTTTCAAGGATGAAAGGTTAGAACATGGGCAATCATTTCCTTGAGATGGTAATGGTAATTTTTTTATTGGCAGGCAGAATTGGAACATGAAATTTAAGGATGCTACCTCTACTGCTCATGCAGCGGCTGAGTTTGCAGAACGTGCAAACCTAGCTGCCAGAGCTGTTGTAGAACTTTCAAGGAAATATTGTGTTGATGATGATGGTTCATGCCACTTAGGTTTCAAGGATAAAATGTTGGAACATGGGCAATCATTTCCTGGAGATGGTAAATTTTCTATTGGCAGGCAGAATTTGAACATGAAATTTAAGGATGATACCTCTGCTGCTCAAGCAGCGGCTGAGTTTGCAGAACATCCAAGCCTAGCAGCCAGAGTTGTTGTAGAACTTTCAAGGCAATATTGTGTTGATGATGGTGGCTCATACCACTTAGTTTTCAAGGATGAAAGGTTGGAACATGAACAATCATTTCCTTGAGATGGTAATGGTAATTTTTCTATTGGCAGGCAGAATTGGAACATGAAATTTAAGGATGCTACCTCTGCTGCTCAAGTAGCGACTGAGTTTGCGGAACATACAAGCCTAGCTACAAGAGCTGTTGTAGAACTTTCAAGGCAATATTGTGTTGATGATGGTGGTTCATACCACTTAGGTTTCAAGGATGAAAGGTTGGAACGTGGGCAAGCATTTCCTGGAGATGGTAATGTTAATTTTTCTGTTGGCAAGCAGAATTGGAACATGAAATTTAAGGATGCTACCTCTGCTGCTCAAGCAGCGGCTGAGTTTGCAGAACATGCAAGCCTAGCTGCCAAAGCTATTGTAGAACTTTCAAGGCAATATTGTGTTGATGATGGTGGTTCATGCCAATTAGGTTTCAAGGATAAAAGGTTGGAACATGGGCAATCATTTCCTGGAGATGGTAAATTTTCTATTAGCAGGCAGAATTGGAACATGAAATTTAAGGATGCTACCTCTGCTGCTCAAGCAGCGGTTGAGTTTGCAGAACATCCAAGCCTAGCTGCCAGAGCTGTTGTAGAACTTTCAAGGCAATATTGTTTTGATGATGGTGGTTCATGCCACTTAGGTTTCAAGGATTAAAGGTTGGAACATGGGAAAGCATTTCCTTGAGATGGTAATGGTAATTTTTCTATTGGCAGGTAGTATTGGAACATGAAATTTAAGGATGCTACCTCTGCTGCTCAAGCAGCGGCTGAGTTTGGAGAACATGCAAGCCTAGCTGCCAGAGCTGTTGTAGAACTTTCAAGGCAATATTGTGTTGATGATGATGGTTCATGCCACTTAGGTTTCAAGGATGAAAGTGTGGAACATGGGCAATCATTTCCTTGAGATGGTAATGGTAATTTCCTATTGGCAGGCAGAATTGGAACATGAAATTTAAGGATGCTACCTCTGCTGCTCAAGCAGCGGCTGAGTTTGTGGAACATGCAAGCCTAGCTGTCAGAGCTGTTGTAGAACTTTCAAGGAAATATTGTGTTGATGGTGGTGGTTCATGCCACTTAGGTTTCAAGGATGAAAGGTTGGAACATGGGCAATCATTTCCTTGAGGTGGTAACGGTAATTTTTCTGTTGGCAGGCAGAATTGGTACATGAAATTTAAGGATGCTACCTCTGCTGCTCAAGTAGCGATTGAGTTTGCAGAACATGCAAGCCTAGCTACAAAACTGTTGTAGAACATTCAAGGCAATATTGTGTTGATGATGGTGGTTCATGCCACTTAGGTTTCAAGGATGAAAGGTTGGAACATGGGCAAGCATTTCCTGGAGATGGTAATGTTAATTTTTCTGTTGGCAAGCAGAATTGGAACATGAAATTTAAGGATGCCACCTCTACTGCTCAAGCAGCGGCTGAGTTTGCAGAACATGCAAACCTAGCTGCCAGAGCTGTTGTACAACTTTCAAGGCAATATTGTGTTGATGATGGTGGTTCATGCCACTTAGGTTTCAAGGATGAAAGGTTGGAACATGGGCAATCATTTCCTTGAGGTGGTAATGGTAATTTTTCTGTTGGCAGGCAGAATTGGTACATGAAATTTAAGGATGCTATCTCTGCTGTTCAAGTAGCGATTGAGTTTGCAGAACATGCAAGCCTAGCTACAAAAGCTGTTGTAGAACTTTAAAGGCAATATTGAGTTGATGATGGTGGTTCATGCCACTTAGGTTTCAAGGATGAAAGGTTGGAACATGGGCAAGCATTTCCTGGAGATGGTAAGGTTAATTTTTCTGTTGGCAAGCAGAATTGGAACATAAAATTTAAGGATGCTACCTCTGCTGCTCAAGCAGCGGCTGAGTTTGCAGAACATGCAAACCTAGCTACCAAAGCTGTTGTAGAACTTTCAAGGCAATATTGTGTTGATGATGGTGGTTCATGCCACTTAGGTTTCGAGGATGAAAGGTTGGAACATGGGCAATCATTTCCTTGAGATGGTTATGGCAATTGTTTTATTGACAGGCAGAATTGGAACATGAAATTTAAGGATGCTGCCTCTGCTGCTCATGCAGCGGCTGAGTTTGCAGAACGTGCAAACCTAGCTGCCAGAGCTGTTGTAGAACTTTCAAGGAAATATTGTGTTGATGATGATGGTTCATGCCACTTAGGTTTCAAGGATAAAATGTTGGAACATGGGCAATCATTTCCTTGAGATGGTAATGGTAATTTTTTTATTGGCAGGCAGAATTGGTACATGAAATTTAAGGATGCTACCTCTGCTGCTCAAGTAGCGATTGAGTTTGCAGAACATGCAAGCCTAGCTACAAAACTGTTGTAGAACTTTCAAGGCAATATTGTGTTGATGATGGTGGTTCATGCCACTTAGGTTTCAAGGATGAAAGGTTGGAACATGGGCAAGCATTTCCTGGAGATGGTAATGTTAATTTTTCTGTTGGCAAGCAGAATTGGAACATGAAATTTAAGGTTGCTACCTCTACTGCTCAAGCAGCGGCTGAGTTTGCAGAACATGCAAACCTAGCTGCCAGAGCTGTTGTAGAACTTTCAAGGCAATATTGTGTTGATGATGGTGGTTCATGCCACTTAGGTTTCGAGGATGAAAGGTTGGAACATGGGCAATCATTTCCTTGAGATAGTAATGGTAATTTTTCTATTGGCAGGCAGTATTGGAATATGAAATTTAAGGATGCTACCTCTGCTGCTCAAGCAGCGGCTGATTTTGGAGAATATGCAAGCCTAGCTGCCAGAGCTGTTGGAGAACTTTCAAGGTAATATTGTGTATACGATGGTGGTTCATGCCATATAGGTTTCAAGGATGAAAGGTTAGAACATGGGCAATCATTTCCTTGAGATGGTTATGGCAATTGTTTTATTGACAGGCAGAATTGGAACATGAAATTTAAGGATGCTGCCTCTGCTGCTCATGCAGCGGCTGAGTTTGCAGAACGTGCAAACCTAGCTGCCAGAGCTGTTGTAGAACTTTCAAGGAAATATTGTGTTGATGATGATGGTTCATGCCACTTAGGTTTCAAGGATAAAATGTTGGAACATGGGCAATCATTTCCTTGAGATGGTAATGGTAATTTTTTTATTGGCAGGCAGAATTGGTACATGAAATTTAAGGATGCTACCTCTGCTGCTCAAGTAGCGATTGAGTTTGCAGAACATGCAAGCCTAGCTACAAAACTGTTGTAGAACTTTCAAGGCAATATTGTGTTGATGATGGTGGTTCATGCCACTTAGGTTTCAAGGATGAAAGGTTGGAACATGGGCAAGCATTTCCTGGAGATGGTAATGTTAATTTTTCTGTTGGCAAGCAGAATTGGAACATGAAATTTAAGGTTGCTACCTCTACTGCTCAAGCAGCGGCTGAGTTTGCAGAACATGCAAACCTAGCTGCCAGAGCTGTTGTAGAACTTTCAAGGCAATATTGTGTTGATGATGGTGGTTCATGCCACTTAGGTTTCGAGGATGAAAGGTTGGAACATGGGCAATCATTTCCTTGAGATAGTAATGGTAATTTTTCTATTGGCAGGCAGTATTGGAATATGAAATTTAAGGATGCTACCTCTGCTGCTCAAGCAGCGGCTGATTTTGGAGAATATGCAAGCCTAGCTGCCAGAGCTGTTGGAGAACTTTCAAGGTAATATTGTGTATACGATGGTGGTTCATGCCATATAGGTTTCAAGGATGAAAGGTTAGAACATGGGCAATCATTTCCTTGAGATGGTTATGGCAATTGTTTTATTGACAGGCAGAATTGGAACATGAAATTTAAGGATGCTGCCTCTGCTGCTCATGCAGCGGCTGAGTTTGCAGAACGTGCAAACCTAGCTGCCAGAGCTGTTGTAGAACTTTCAAGGAAATATTGTGTTGATGATGATGGTTCATGCCACTTAGGTTTCAAGGATAAAATGTTGGAACATGGGCAATCATTTCCTTGAGATGGTAATGGTAATTTTTTTATTGGCAGGCAGAATTGGTACATGAAATTTAAGGATGCTACCTCTGCTGCTCAAGTAGCGATTGAGTTTGCAGAACATGCAAGCCTAGCTACAAAACTGTTGTAGAACTTTCAAGGCAATATTGTGTTGATGATGGTGGTTCATGCCACTTAGGTTTCAAGGATAAAATGTTGGAACATGGGCAATCATTTCCTGGAGATGGTAAATTTTCTATTGGCAGGCAGAATTTGAACATGAAATTTAAGGATGATGCCTCTGCTGCTCAAGCAGCGGCTGAGTTTGCAGAACATCCAAGCCTAGCAGCCAGAGTTGTTGTAGAACTTTCAAGGCAATATTGTGTTGATGATGGTGGCTCATACCACTTAGTTTTCAAGGATGAAAGGTTGGAACATGAACAATCATTTCCTTGAGATGGTAATGGTAATTTTTCTATTGGCAGGCAGAATTGGAACATGAAATTTAAGGATGCTACCTCTGCTGCTCAAGTAGCGACTGAGTTTGCGGAACATACAAGCCTAGCTACAAGAGCTGTTGTAGAACTTTCAAGGCAATATTGTGTTGATGATAGTGGTTCATACCACTTAGGTTTCAAGGATGAAAGGTTGGAATGTGGGCAAGCATTTCCTGGAGATGGTAATGTTAATTTTTCTGTTGGCAAGCAGAATTGGAACATGAAATTTAAGGATGCTACCTCTGCTGCTCAAGCAGCGGCTGAGTTTGCAGAACATGCAAGCCTTGCTGCCAAAGCTATTGTGGAACTTTCAAGGCAATATTGTGTTGATGATGGTGGTTCATGCCAATTAGGTTTCAAGGATAAAAGGTTGGAACATGGGCGATCATTTCCTGGAGATGGTAAATTTTCTATTAGCAGGCAGAATTGGAACATGAAATTTAAGGATGCTACCTCTGCTGCTCAAGCAGCGGTTTAGTTTGCAGAACATCCAAGCCTAGCTGCCAGAGCTGTTGTAGAACTTTCAAGGCAATATTGTTTTGATGATGGTGGTTCATGCCACTTAGCTTTTAAGGATTAAAGGTTGGAACATGGGAAAGCATTTCCTTGAGATGGTAATGGTAATTTTTCTATTGGCAGGTAGTATTGGAACATGAAATTTAAGGATGCTACCTCTGCTGCTCAAGCAACGGCTGAGTTTGGAGAACATGCAAGCCTAGCTGCCAGAGCTGTTGTAGAACTTTCAAGGCAATATTGTGTTGATGATGATGGTTCATGCCACTTAGGTTTCAAGGATGAAAGTGTGGAACATGGGCAATCATTTCCTTGAGATGGTAATGGTAATTTCCTATTGGCAGGCAGAATTGGAACATGAAATTTAAGGATGCTACCTCTGCTGCTCAAGCAGCGGCTGAGTTTGTGGAACATGCAAGCCTAGCTGTCAAAGCTGTTGTAGAACTTTCAAGGCAATATTGTGTTGATGGTGGTGGTTAATGCCACTTAGGTTTCAAGGATGAAAGGTTGGAACATGGGCAATCATTTCCTTGAGGTGGTAACGGTAATTTTTCTGTTGGCAGGCAGAATTGGTACATGAAATTTAAGGATGCTACCTCTGCTGCTCAAGTAGCGATTGAGTTTGCAGAATATGCAAGCCTAGCTACAAAACTGTTGTAGAACTTTCAAGGCAATATTGTGTTGATGATGGTGGTTCATGCCACTTAGATTTCAAGGATGAAAGGTTAGAACATGGGCAAGCATTTCCTGGAGATGGTAATGTTAATTTTTCTGTTGGCAAGCAGAATAGGAACATGAAATTTAAGGATGCCACCCCTACTGCTCAAGCAGCGGCTGAGTTTGCAGAACATGCAAACCTAGCTGCCAGAGCTGTTGTAGAACTTTCAAGGCAATATTGTGTTGATGATGGTGGTTCATGCCACTTAGGTTTCAAGGATGAAAGGTTGGAACATGGGCAATCATTTCCTTGAGGTGGTAATGGTAATTTTTCTGTTGGCAGGCAGAATTGGTACATGAAATTTAAGGATGCTACCTCTGCTGTTCAAGTAGCGATTGTGTTTGCAGAACATGCAAGCCTAGCTACAAAAGCTGTTGTAGAACTTTAAAGGCAATATTGAGTTGATGATGGTGGTTCATGCCACTTAGGTTTCAAGGATAAAAGGTTGGAACATGGGCAAGCATTTCCTGGAGATGGTAATGTTAATTTTTCTGTTGGCAAGCAGAATTGGAACATAAAATTTAAGGATGCTACCTCTGCTGCTCAAGCAGCGACTGAGTTTGCAGAACATGCAAACCTAGCTACCAGAGCTGTTGTAGAACTTTCAAGGCAATATTGTGTTGATGATGGTGGTTCATGCCACTTAGGTTTCGAGGATGAAAGGTTGGAACATGGGCAATCATTTCCTTGAGATAGTAATGGTAATTTTTCTATTGGCAGGTAGTATTGGAATATGAAATTTAAGGATGCTACCTCTACTGCTCAAGCAGCGGCTGATTTTGGAGAATATGCAAGCCTAGCTGCCAGAGCTGTTGGAGAACTTTCAAGGTAATATTGTGTATATGATGGTGGTTCATGCCACTTAGGTTTCAAGGATGAAAGGTTAGAACATGGGCAATCATTTCCTTGAGATGGTAATGGTAATTTTTTTATTGGCAGGCAGAATTGGTACATGAAATTTAAGGATGCTACCTCTGCTGCTCAAGTAGCGATTGATTTTGCAGAACATGCAAGCCTAGCTACAAAACTGTTGTAGAACTTTCAAGGCAATATTGTGTTGATGATGGTGGTTCATGCCACTTATGTTTCAAGGATGAAAGGTTGGAACATGGGCAAGCATTTCTTGGAGATGGTAATGTTAATTTTTCTGTTGGCAAGAAGAATTGGAACATGAAATTTAAGGATGCCACCTCTACTGCTCAAGCAGCGGCTGAGTTTGCAGAACATGCAAACCTAGCTGCCAGAGCTATTGTAGAACTTTCAAGGCAATATTGTGTTGATGATGGTGGTTCATGCCACTTAGGTTTCAAGGATGAAAGGTTGGAACATGGGCAATCATTTCCTTGAGGTGGTAATGGTAATTTTTCTGTTGGCAGGCAGAATTGGTACATGAAATTTAAGGATGCTACCTCTGCTGTTCAAGTAGCGATTGAGTTTGCAGAACATGCAAGCCTAGCTACAAAAGCTGTTGTAGAACTTTAAAGGCAATATTGAGTTGATGATGGTGGTTCATGCCACTTAGGTTTCAAGGATGAAAGGTTGGAACATGGGCAAGCATTTCCTGGAGATGGTAATGCTAATTTTTCTGTTGGCAAGCAGAATTGGAACATGAAATTTGAGGATGCTACCTCTGCTGCTCAAGCAGCGGCTGAGTTTGCAGAACATGCAAACCTAGCTACCAGAGATGTTGTAGAACTTTCAAGGCAATATTGTGTTGATGATGGTGGTTCATGCCACTTAGGTTTCGAGGATGAAAGGTTGGAACATGGGCAATCATTTCCTTGAGATAGTAATGGTAATTTTTCTATTGGCAAGCAGTATTGGAATATGAAATTTAAGGATGCTACCTCTGCTGCTCAAGCAGCGGCTGAGTTTGCAGAACATGCAAACCTTGCTGCCAGAGCTGTTGTAGAACTTTCAAGGCAATATTGTGTTTATGATGGTGGTTCATGCCACTTAGGTTTCAAGGATGAAAGGTTAGAACATGTGCAATCATTTCCTTGAGATGGTAATGGTAATTTTTTTATTGGCAGGCAGAATTGGAACATGAAATTTAAGGATGCTACCTCTGCTTCTCATGCAGCGGCTGAGTTTGCAGAACGTGCAAACCTAGCTGCCAGAGCTATTGTAGAACTTTCAAGGAAATATTGTGTTGATGATGATGGTTCATGCCACTTAGGTTTCAAGGATAAAATGTTGGAACATGGGCAATCATTTCCTGGAGATGGTAAATTTTCTATTGGCAGGCAGAATTGGAACATGAAATTTAAGGATGATACCTCTGCTGCTCAAGCAGCGGCTGAGTTTGTAGAACATCCAAGCCTAGCAGCCAGAGTTGTTGTAGAACTTTCAAGGCAATATTGTGTTGATGATGGTGGCTCATACCACTTAGTTTTCAAGGATGAAAGGTTGGAACATGGACAATCATTTCCTTGAGATGGTAATGGTAATTTTTCTATTGGCAGGCAGAATTGGAACATGAAATTTAAGGATGCTACCTCTGCTGCTCAAGTAGCGACTGAGTTTGCGAAACATACAAGCCTAGCTACAAGAGCTGTTGTAGAACTTTCAAGGCAATATTGTGTTGATGATGGTGGTTCATACCACTTAGGTTTCAAGGATGAAAGGTTGGAACGTGGGCAAGCATTTTCTGGAGATGGTAATGTTAATTTTTCTGTTGGAAAGCAGAATTGGAACATGAAATTTAAGGATGCTACCTCTGCTGCTCAAGCAGCGGCAGAGTTTGCAGAACATGCAAGCCTAGCTGCCAGAGCTGTTGTAGAACTTTCAAGGCAATATTGTGTTGATGATGGTGGTTCATGCCAATTAGGTTTCAAGGATAAAAGGTTGGAACATGGGCAATCATTTCCTGGAGATGGTAAATTTTCTATTAGCAGGCAGAATTGGAACATGAAATTTAAGGATGCTACCTCTGCTGCTCAAGCAGCGGTTGAGTTTGCAGAACATCCAAGCCTAGCTGCCAGAGCTGTTGTAGAACTTTCAAGGCAATATTGTTTTGATGATGGTGGTTCATGCCACTTAGGTTTCAAGGATTAAAGGTTGGAACATGGGAAAGCATTTCCTTGAGATGGTAATGGTAATTTTTCTATTGGCAGGTAGTATTGGAACATGAAATTTAAGGATGCTACCTCTGCTGCTCAAGCAGCGGCTGAGTTTGGAGAACATGCAAGCCTAGCTGCCAGAGTTGTTGTAGAACTTTCAAGGAAATATTGTGTTGATGATGGTGGTTCATGCAACTTAGGTTTCAAGGATGAAAGGTTGGAACATGGGCAAGCATTTCCTAGAGATGGTAATGTTAATTTTTCTGTTGGCAAGCAGAATTGGAACATGAAATTTAAGGATGCTACCTCTGCTGCTCAAGCAGCGATTGAGTTTGCAGAACATGCAAGCCTAGCTGCCAGAGCTGTTGGAGAACTTTCAAGGTAATATTGTGTTGATGATGGTGGTTCATGCCACTTAGGTTTCAAGGATGAAAGGTTGGAACATGGGCAATCATTTCCTTGAGATGGTAATGGTAATTTTTCTATTGGAAGGCAGAATTGGAACATGAAATTTAAGGATGTAACCTCTGCTGCTCAAGCAGTGGCTCAGTTTGCAGAACATGCAAGCCTAGCTGCCAGAGCTATTGTAGAACTTTTAAGGCAATATTATGTTGATGATGATTGTTCATGGCACTTAGGTTTCAAGGATAAAAGGTTGGAACATGGGCAATCATTTCCTGAATATGGTAAATTTTCTATTGGCAGGCAGAATTGGAACATGAAATTTAAGGATGCTACCTCTGCTGCTCAAGCAGCAGTTGAGTTTGCAGAACATCCAAGCCTAACTGCCAGAGTTGTTGTAGAACTTTCAAGGCAATATTGTGTTGATGATGGCGGTTCATGCCACTTAGTTTTCAAGGATAAAAGGTTGGAACATGGGAAATCATTATCTTGAGATGGTAATGGTAATTTTTCTATTGGCAGGCAGAATTGGAACATGAAATTTAAGAATGCTACCTCTGCAGCTCAAGTAGCGGCTGAGTTTGTAGAACATGTAAGCGTAGCTGCTAGAGCTGTTGTAGAACTTTCAAGGCAATATTGTGTTGATGATGATGGTTAATGCCACTTAGGTTTCATGGATGAAATGTTGGAACATGGGCAATCATTTCCTTGAGATGGTAATGTTAATTTTTCTATTGGCAGGCATAATTGAAACTTGAAATTTAAGGATGCTACCTCTGCTATTCAAGCAGCGGCTGAGTTTGCAAAACATGCAAGCCTAGCTACAAATGTTGTTGTAGAACTTTCAAGGCAATATTGAGTTGATGATGGTGGTTCATGCCACTTAGGTTTCAAGGATGAATGGTTGGAACATGGGCAAGCATTTCCTGGAGATGGTAATGTTAATTTTTCTGTTGGCAAGCAGAACTGGAACATGAAATTTAAGGATGCTATCTCTGCTGCTCAAGCAGTGGCTGAGTTTGCAGAACATGCAAGCCTAGCTGCCAGAGCTGTTGTAGAACTTTCAAGGCAATATTGTGTTGATGATGGTGGTTCATGCCACTTAGGTTTCAAGGATGAAAGGTTGGAACATGGGCAAGCATTTCCTGGAGATGGTAATGTTAATTTTTCTGTTGGCAAGCAGAATTGGAACATGAAATTTAAGGATGCTACATCTGCTGCTCAAGCAGCGACTGAGTTTGCAGAACATGCAAGCCTAGCTGCCAGAGCTGTTGTAGAACTTTCAAGGCAATATTGTGTTGATGATGGTGGTTCATGCCACATAGGTTTCAAGGATGAAAGGTTGGAACATGGGCAATCATTTCCTTGAGATAGTAATGGTAATTTTTCTATTGGTAGGCAGTATTGGAATATGAAATTTAAGGATGCTACCTCTACTGCTCAAGCAGCGGCTGATTTTGGAGAATATGCAAGCCTAGCTGCCAGAGCTGTTTGAGAACTTTCAAGGTAATATTGTGTATATGATGGTGGTTCATGCCACTTAGGTTTCAAGGATGAAAGGTTAGAACATGGGCAATCATTTCCTTGAGATGGTAATGGTAATTTTTTTATTGGCAGGCAGAATTGGTACATGAAATTTAAGGATGCTACCTCTGCTGCTCAAGTAGTGATTGAGTTTGCAGAACATGCAAGCCTAGCTACAAAACTGTTGTAGAACTTTCAAGGCAATATTGTGTTGATGATGGTGGTTCATGCCACTTAGGTTTCAAGGATGAAAGGTTGGAACATGGGCAAGCATTTCCTGGAGATGGTAATGTTAATTTTTCTGTTGGCAAGCAGAATTGGAACATGAAATTTAAGGATGCCACCTCTACTGCTCAAGCAGCGGCTGAGTTTGCAGAACATGCAAACCTAGCTGCCAGAGCTATTGTAGAACTTTCAAGGCAATATTGTATTGATGATGGTGGTTCATGCCACTTAGGTTTCAAGGATGAAAGGTTGGAACATGGGCAATCATTTCCTTGAGGTGGTAATGGTAATTTTTCTGTTGGCAGGCAGAATTGGTACATGAAATTTAAGGATGCTACCTCTTCTGTTCAAGTAGCGATTGAGTTTGCAGAACATGCAAGCCTAGCTACAAAAGCTGTTGCTGGAGATGGTAATGTTAATTTTTCTGTTGGCAAGCAGAATTGGAACATGAAATTTAAGGATGCTACCTCTGCTGCTCAAGCAGCGGCTGAGTTTGGAGAACATGCAAGCCTAGCTGCCAGAGCTGTGGGAGAACTTTCAAGGCAATATTGTGTTGATGATGGTGGTTCATGCCACTTAGGTTTCAAGGATGAAAGGTTGGAATATGGGCAAGCATTTCCTTGAGATGGTAATGGTAATTTTCTATTGGCAGGCAGAATTGGAAGATGAAATTTAAGTATGTTACCTCTGCTGCTCAAGCAGCGGCTGAGTTTGCAGAACATGCAATCCTAGCTGCCAGAGCTATTGTAGAACTTTCAAGGCAATGTTGTCTTGATGATGGTGGTTCATGCCACTTAGGTTTCAAGGATAAAAGGTTAGAACATGGGCAATCATTTCCTGGAGATGGTAAATTTTCTATTAGCAGGCAGAATTGGAACATGAAATTTAAGGATGCTACCTCTGCTGCTCAAGCAGCGGTTGAGTTTGCACAACATCCAAGCCTAGCAGCCAGAATTGTTGTAGAACTTTCAAGGCAATATTGTGTTTATGATGGTAGCTCATACCACTTAGTTTTCAAGGATGAAAGGTTGGAACATGGACAATCATTTCCTTGAGATGGTAATGGTAATTTTTCAATTGGCAGGCAGAATTGGAACATGAAATTTAAGGATGCTACCTCTGCTGCTCAAGTAGCGACTGAGTTTGCAGAACATACAAGCCTAGCTACAAGAGCTGTTGTAGAACTTTCAAGGCAATACTGTGTTGATGATGGTGGTTCATACCACTTAGGTTTCAAGGATGAAAGGTTGGAACATGGGCAAGCATTTCCTGGAGATGGTAATGTTAATTTTTCTGTTGGCAAGCAGAATTGGAACATGAAATTTAAGGATGCTACCTCTGCTGCTCAAGCAGCGGCTGAGTTTCCAGAACATGCAAGCCTAGCTGCCAGAGCTGTTGTAGAACTTTCAAGGCAATATTGTTTTGATGATGGTGGTTCATGCCAATTAGGTTTCAAGGATAAAAGGTTGGAACATGGGCAATCATTTCCAGGAGATGGTAAATTTTCTATTAGCAGGCAGAATTGGAACATGAAATTTAAGGATGCTACCTCTGCTGCTCAAGCAACGTTGAGTTTGCAGAACATCCAAGCCTAGCTGCCAGAGCTATTGTAGAACTTTCAAGGCAATATTGTTTTGATGATGGTTGTTCATGCCACTTAGGTTTCAAGGATTAAAGGTTGGAACATGGGAAAGCATTTCCTT
Source organism: Nicotiana tomentosiformis (assembly GCF_000390325.3). Taxonomy (NCBI): domain Eukaryota; kingdom Viridiplantae; phylum Streptophyta; class Magnoliopsida; order Solanales; family Solanaceae; genus Nicotiana; species Nicotiana tomentosiformis. The sequence continues at coordinate 150,263 of NW_027174627.1, forward strand.
GAGATGGTAATGGTAATTTTTCTATTGGCAGGTAGTATTGGAACATGAAATTTAAGGATGCTACCTCTGCTGCTCAAGCAGCGGCTGAGTTTGGAGAACATGCAAGCCTAGCTGCCAGAGCTGTTGGAGAACTTTAAAGGCAATATTGTGTTGATGATGGTGGTTCATGCCACTTAGGTTTCAAGGATGAAAGGTTGGAATATGGGCACGCATTTCCTTGAGATGGTAATGGTAATTTTCTATTGGTAGGCAGAATTGGAAGATGAAATTTAAGTATGTTACCTCTGCTGCTCAAGCAGCGGCTGAGTTTGCAGAACATGCAATCCTAGCTGCCAGAGCTATTGTAGAACTTTCAAGGCAATGTTGTGTTGATGATGGTGGTTCATGCCACTTAGGTTTCAAGGATAAAAGGTTAGAACATGGGCAATCATTTCATTGAGATGGTAATGGTAATTTTTCTATTGGCAGGCAGTTTTGGAACATGAAATTTAAGGATGCTACCTCTGCTGCTCAAGCAGCGGCTGAGTTTGGAGAACATGCAAGCCTAACTGCCAGAGCTGTTGTAGAACTTTCAAGGCAATATTGTGTTTATGATGGTGGTTCATTCCACTTAGTTTTCAAGGATAAAAGGTTTGAACATGGGCAATCATTTCCTGGGGAGGGTAATGGTAATTTTTCTGTTGGCAGGTAGAATTGGAACATGAAATTTAAGGATGCTACCTCTTCTGCTCAAGCAGTGGCTGAGTTTGCAGAACATGCAGGCCTAGCTGCCAGAGCTGTTGTAGAACTTTCAACGCAATACTGTGTTGATGGTGGTGGTTCATGCCACATAGTTTTCAAGGATGAAAGGTTGGAACATGGGTAATCATTTCTTTGAGATGGTAATGGTAATTTTAGTGTTGTCAGGTAGAATTTGCACAAGAAATTTAAGGATGCTACCTCTGCTGCTCAATTAGCGACTGATTTTGCAGAACATGCAAGCCTAGCTCCCAGTGCTGTTGTTGAACTTTCAAGGCAATATTGTGTTGATGATGGTGGTTCATTCCACTTAGTTTTCAAGGATGAAAGGTTGGAACATGGGCAATCATTTCCTTGAGATGGTAATGTTAATTATTTTGTTGGCAGGCAGTATTGGAACATGAAATTTAAGGATGCTACCTCTCCTGCTCAAGCAGCGGCTGAGTTTGGAGAACATGCAAGCCTAGCTGCCAGAGCTGTTGGAGAACTTTCAAGGCAATATTGTGTTGATGATGGTGGTTCATGCAACTTAAGTTTCAAGATGAAAGGTTGGAACATGGGCAAGCATTTCCTGGAGATGGTAATGTTAATTTTTCTATTGGCAAGCAGAATTGGAACATGAAATTTAAGGATGCTATCTCTGCTGCTCAAGCAGTGGCTGAGTTTGCAGAACATGCAAGCCTAGCTGCCAGAGCTTTTGTAGAACTTTCAAGGCAATATTGTATTGATGATGGTGGTTCATGCCACTTAGGTTTCAAGGATGAAAGGTTGGAACATGGGCAAGCATTTCCTTGAGATGGTAATGTTAATTTTTCTGTTGGCAAGTAGAATTGGAACATGAAATTTAAGGATGATGCCTCTGCTGCTCAAGCAGCGACTGAGTTTGCAGAACATGCAAGCCTAGCTGCCAGAGCTGTTGTGGAACTTTCAAGGCAATATTGTGTTGATGATGGTGGTTCATGCCACTTAAGTTTCAAGGATGAAAGGTTGGAACATGGGCAATAATTTCCTTGATATGGTAATGGTAATTTTCTATTGGCAGGCAGAATTGGAACATGAAATTTAAGGATGCTACCATTACTGCTCAAGTAGCGACTGAGTTTACAGAACATGCAAGCCTAGCTGCCAAAGCTGTCGAGAACTTTCCAGGCAATATTGTGTTGATGATGGTGGTTCATGCAACTTAAGTTTCAAGAATGAAAGGTTGGAACATGAGAAAGCATTTCCTGAATATGGTAATGGTAATTTTTCTGTTGGCAAGCAGAATTGGAACATGAAATTAAAGGATGCTACCTCTGCTGCTCAAGCAGGGGCTGAGTTTATAGAACATGCAAGCCTAGCTGCCAGAGCTGTTGTAGAACTTTCAAGGCAATATTGTGTTGATGATGGTGGTTCATGCCAATTAGGTTTCAAGGATAAAAGGTTGGAACATGGGCAATCATTTCCTGGAGATGGTAAATTTTCTATTAGCAGGTAGAATTGGAACATGAAATTTAAGGATGCTACCCCTGCTGCTCAAGCAGCGGTTGAGTTTGCAGAACATCCAAGCCTAGCTGCCAGAGCTGTTGTAGAACTTTCAAGGCAATATTGTTTTGATGATGGTGGTTCATGCCACTTAGGTTTCAAGGATTAAAGGTTGGAACATGGGAAAGCATTTCCTTGAGATGGTAATGGTAATTTTTCTATTGGCAGGTAGTATTGGAACATGAAATTTAAGGATGCTACCTCTGCTGCTCAAGCAGCGGCTGAGTTTGGAGAACATGCAAGCCTAGCTGCTAGAGCTGTTGGAGAACTTTCAAGGCAATATTGTGTTGATGATGGTGGTTCATGCCACTTAGGTTTCAAGGATGAAAGGTTGGAATATGGGCAAGCATTTCCTTGAGATGGTAATGGTAATTTTCTATTGGCAGGCAGAATTGGAAGATGAAATTTAAGTATGTTACCTCTGCTGCTCAAGCAGCGGCTGAGTTTGCAAAACATGCAATCCTAGCTGCCAGAGCTATTGTAGAACTTTCAAGGCAATGTTGTGTTGATGATGGTGGTTCATGCCACTTAGGTTTCAAGGATAAAAGGTTAGAACATGGGCAATCATTTCCTTGAGATGGTAATGGTAATTTTTCTATTGGCAGGCAGTTTTGGAACATGAAATTTAAGGATGCTACCTCTGCTGCTCAAGCAGCGGCTGAGTTTGGAGAACATGCAAGCCTAGCTGCCAGAGCTATTGTAGAACTTTCAAGGCAATGTTGTGTTGATGATGGTGGTTCATGCACTTAGGTTTCAAGGATAAAAGGTTAGAACATGGGCAATCATTTCCATGAGATGGTAATGGTAATTTTTCTATTGGCAGGCAGTTTTGGAACATGAAATTTAAGGATGCAACCTCTGCTGCTCAAGCAGCGGCTGAGTTTGGAGAACATGCAAGCCTAGCTGCCAGAGCTATTGTAGAACTTTCAAGTCAATATTGTGTTGATGATGGTGGTTCATTCCACTTAGTTTTCAAGGATAAAAGGTTTGAACATGGGCAATCATTTCCTGGAGAGGGTAATGGTAATTTTTCTGTTGGCAGGTTGAATTGGAACATGAAATTTAAGGATGCTACCTCTGCTGCTCAAGCGGTGGCTGAGTTTGCAGAACATGCAGGCCTAGCTGCCAGAGCTGTTGTAGAACTTTCAACGCAATACTGTGTTGATGGTGGTGGTTCATGCCACATAGTATTCAAGGATGAAAGGTTGGAACATGGGCAATCATTTCTTTGAGATGATAATGGTAATTTTTCTATTGTCAGGTAGAATTTGCACATGAAATTTAAGGATGCTACCTCTTCTGCTCAATTAGCGACTGATTTTGCAGAACATGCAAACCTAACTCCAAGAGATGTTGTAGAACTTTCAAGACAATATTGTGTTGATGATGGTGGTTCATGCCACTTAGGTTTCAAGGATGAAAGGTTGGAACATGGGCAAGCATTTCCTTGAGATGGTAATGGTAATTTTCTATTGGCAGGCAGAATAGGAAGATGAAATTTAAGGATGTTACCTCTACTGCTCAAGCAGCGGCTGAGTTTGCAGAACATGCAATCCTAGCTGCCAGAGCTATAGTAGAACTTCCAAGGCAATATTGTGTTGATGATGGTGGTTCATACCACTTAGGTTTCAAGGATAAAAGATTGGAACATGGGCAATCATTTCCTTGAGATGGTAATGGTAATTTTTCTATTGGCAGGCAGTATTGGAACATGAAATTTAAGGATGCTACCTCTACTGCTCAAGTAGAGATTGAGTTTGCAGAACATGCAAGCCTAGCTACAAAAGCTGTTGTAGAACTTTCAAGGCAATATTGAGTTGATGATGGTGGTTCATGCCACTTAGGTTTCAAGGATGAAAGGTTGGAACATGGGCAAGCATTTCCTGGAGATGGTAATGTTAATTTTTCTGTTGGCAAGCAGAATTGGAACATGAAATTTAAGGATGCTACCTCTGCTGCTCAAGCAGCGGCTGAGTTTGCAGAACATGCAAACCTAGCTGCCAGAGCTGTTGTAGAACATTCAAGGCAATATTGTGTTGATGATGGTGGTTCATGCCACTTAGGTTTCAAGGTTGAAAGGTTGGAACATGGGCAATTATTTCCTTGAGATAGTAATGGTAATTTTTCTATTGGCCGGCAGTATTGGAATATGAAATTTAAGGATGCTACCTCTGCTGCTCAAGCAGCGGCTGATTTGTGAGAATATGCAAGCCTAGTTGCCAGAGCTGTTGGAGAACTTTCAAGGTAATATTGTGTTTATGATGGTGGTTCATGCCACTTAGGTTTCAAGGATGAAAGGTTAGAACATGGGCAATCATTTCCTTGAGATGGTAATGGTAATTTTTTTATTGGCAGGCATAATTGGAACATGAAATTTAAGGATGCTACCTCTGCTGCTCATGCAGCGGCTGAGTTTGCAGAACGTGCAAGCCTAGCTGCCAGAGCTGTTGTAGAACTTTCAAGGCAATATTGTGTTGATGATGATGGGTCATGCCACTTAGGTTTCAAGGATAAAAGGTTGGAACATGGGCAATCATTTCCTGGAGATGGTAAATTTTCTATTGGCAGGCAGAATTGGAACATAAAATTTAAGGATGATACCTCTGCTGCTCAAGCAGCAGCTGAGTTTGCAGAACATCCAAGCCTAGCAGCCAGAATTGTTGTAGAACTTTCAAGGCAATATTGTGTTGATGATGGTGGCTCATACCACTTAGTTTTCAAGGATGAAAGGTTGGAACATGGACAATCATTTCCTTGAGATGGTAATGGTAATTTTTCTATCTGCAGGCAGAATTGGAACATGAAATTTAAGGATGCTACCTCTGCTGCTCAAGTAGCGACTGAGTTTGTAGAACATACAAGCCTAGTTACAAGAGCTGTTGTAGAACTTTCAAGGCAATATTGTGTTGATAATGGTGGTTCATACCACTTAGGTTTCAAGGATGAAAGGTTGGAACATGGGCAAGCATTTCCTGGAGATGGTAATGTTAATTTTTCTGTTGGCAAGCAGAATTGGAACATGAAATTTAAGGATGCTACCTCTGCTGCTCAAGCAGCGGCTGAGTTTGCAGAACATGCAAGCCTAGCTGCCAGAGCTGTTGTAGAACTTTCAAGGCAATATTGTGTTGATGATGGTGGTTCATGCCACTTAGGTTTCAAGGATGAAAGGTTGGAACATGGGCAAGCATTTCCTGGAGATGGTAATGTTAATTTTTCTGTTGGCAAGCAGAATTGGAACATGAAATTTAAGGATGCTACCTCTGCTGCTCAAGCAGCGACTGAGTTTGCAGAATATGCAAGCCTAGCTGCCAGAGCTGTTGGAGAACTTTCAAGGCAATATTGTATTGATGATGGTGGTTCATGCCACTTAGGTTTCAAGGATGAAAGGTTGGAAGATGGGAAATCATTTCCTTTAGATGGTAATGGTAATTTTTCTATTGGAAGGCAGAATTGGAACATGAAATTTAAGGATGCAACCTCTGCTGCTCAAGCAGTGGCTGAGTTTGCAGAACATCCAAGCCTAACTGCCAGAGTTGTTGTAGAACTTTCAAGGCAATATTGTGTTGATGATGGTGGTTCATGCCACTTAGTTTGCAAGGATGAAAGGTTGGAACATGGGCAATCATTATCTTGAGATGGTAATGGTAATTTTTCTATTGGCAGGCAGAATTGGAATATGAAATTTAAGAATGCTACCTCTGCAGCTCAAGTAGCGGCTGAGTTTGTAGAACATGCAAGCCTAGCTGCTAGAGCTGTTGTAGAACTTTCAAGGCAATATTGTGTTGATGATGATGGTTAATGCCACTTAGGTTTCAAGGATGAAAGGTTGGAACATGGGCAATCATTTCCTTGAGATGGTATTGCTAATTTTTCTATTGGCAGGCATAATTGGAACATGAAATTTAAGGATGCTACCTCTGCTACTCAAGCAGCGGCTGAGTTTGCAAAATATGCAAGCCTAGCTACAAATGTTGTTGTAGAACTTTCAAGGCAATATTGAGTTGATGATGGTGGTTCATGCCACTTAGGTTTCAAGGATGAAAGGTTGGAACATGGGCAAGCATTTCCTGGAGATGGTAATGTTAATTTTTCTGTTGGCAAGCAGAATTGGAACATAAAATTTAAGGATGCTACCTCTGCTGCTCAAGCAGCGACTGAGTTTGCAGAACATGCAAGCCTAGCTGCCAGAGCTGTTGGAGAACTTTCAAGGCAATATTGTGTTGATGATGGTGGTTCATGCCACTTAGGTTTCAAGGATGAAAGGTTGGAACATGGGCAATCATTTTCTTGAGATGGTAATGGTAATTTTTCTATTGGAAGGCAGAATTGGAACATGAAATTTAAGGATGCAACCTCTGCTGCTCAAGCAGTGGCTGAGTTTGCAGAACATCCAAGCCTAACTGCCAGAGTTGTTGTAGAACTTTCAAGGCAATATTGTGTTGATGATGGTGGTTCATGCCACTTAGTTTGCAAGGATGAAAGGTTGGAACATGGGCAATCATTATCTTGAGATGGTAATGGTAATTTTTCTATTGGCAGGCAGAATTGGAATATGAAATTTAAGAATGCTACCTCTGCAGCTCAAGTAGCGGCTGAGTTTGTAGAACATGCAAGCCTAGCTGCTAGAGCTGTTGTAGAACTTTCAAGGCAATATTGTGTTGATGATGATGGTTAATGCCACTTAGGTTTCAAGGATGAAAGGTTGGAACATGGGCAAGCATTTCCTGGAGATGGTAATGTTAATTTTTCTGTTGGCAAGCAGAATTGGAACATGAAATTTAAGGATGCTACCTCTGCTGCTCAAGCAGCGACTGAGTTTGCAGAATATGCAAGCCTAGCTGCCAGAGCTGTTGGAGAACTTTCAAGGCAATATTGTATTGATGATGGTGGTTCACGCCACTTAGGTTTCAAGGATGAAAGGTTGGAAGATGGGAAATCATTTCCTTTAGATGGTAATGGTAATTTTTCTATTGGAAGGCAGAATTGGAACATGAAATTTAAGGATGCAACCTCTGCTGCTCAAGCAGTGGCTGAGTTTGCTGAACATCCAAGCCTAACTGCCTGAGTTGTTGTAGAACTTTCAAGGCAATATTGTGTTGATGATGGTGGTTCATGCCACTTAGTTTGCAAGGATGAAAGGTTGGAACATGGGCAATCATTATCTTGAGATGGTAATGGTAATTTTTCTATTGGCAGGCAGAATTGGAATATGAAATTTAAGAATGCTACCTCTGCAGCTCAAGTAGCGGCTGAGTTTGTAGAACATGCAAGCCTAGCTGCTAGAGCTGTTGTAGAACTTTCAAGGCAATATTGTGTTGATGATGATGGTTAATGCCACTTAGGTTTCAAGGATGAAAGGTTGGAACATGGGCAATTATTTCCTTGAGATGGTAATGCTAATTTTTCTATTGGCAGGCATAATTGGAACATGAAATTTAAGGATGCTACCTCTGCTACTCAAGCAGCGGCTGAGTTTGCAAAACATGCAAGCCTAGCTACAAATGTTGTTGTAGAACTTTCAAGGCAATATTGAGTTGATGATGGTGGTTCATGCCACTTAGGTTTCAAGGATGAAAGGTTGGAACATGGGCAAGCATTTCCTGGAGATGGTAATGTTAATTTTTCTGTTGGCAAGCAGAATTGGAACATAAAATTTAAGGATGCTACCTCTGCTGCTCAAGCAACGACTGAGTTTGCAGAACATGCAAGCCTAGCTGCCAGAGCTGTTGGAGAACTTTCAAGGCAATATTGTGTTGATGATGGTGGTTCATGCCACTTAGGTTTCAAGGATGAAAGGTTGGAACATGGGCAAGCATTTCCTGGAGATGGTAATGTTAATTTTTCTGTTGGCAAGCAGAATTGGAACATGAAATTTAAGGATGCTACCTCTGCTGCTCAAGCAGCGACTGAGTTTGCAGAACATGCAAGCCTAGCTGCCAGAGCTGTTGGAGAACTTTCAAGGAAATATTGTGTTGATGATGGTGGTTCATGCCACTTAGGTTTCAAGGATGTAAGGTTGGAACATGGGCAATAATTTCCTTGATATGGTAATGGTAATTTTCTATTGGCAGGCAGAATTGGAACATGAAATTTAAGGATGCTACCATTGCTGCTCAAGTAGCGACTGAGTTTACAGAACATGCAAGCCTAGCTGCCAGAGCCGTCGAGAACTTTCCAGGCAATATTGTGATGATGGTGGTTCATGCAACTTAAGTTTCAAGAATGAAAGGTTGGAACATGAGAAAGCATTTCCTGAATATGGTAATGGTAATTTTTCTGTTGGCAAGCAGAATTGGAACATGAAATTTAAGGATGCTACCTCTGCTGCTCAAGCAGCGGCTGAGTTTGCAGAACATGCAAACCTAGCTGCCAGAGCTGTTGTAGAACTTTCAAGGTAATATTGTGTTGATGATGGTGGTTCATGCCACTTAGGTTTCAAGGATGAAAGGTTAGAACATGGGCAATCATTTCCTTGAGATGGTAATGGTAATTTTTTTATTGGCAGGCATAATTGGAACATGAAATTTAAGGATGCTGCCTCTGCTGCTCATGCAGCGGCTGAGTTTGCAGAACGTGCAAGCCTAGCTGCCAGAGCTGTTGTAGAACTTTCAAGGCAATATTGTGTTGATGATGATGGGTCATGCCACTTAGGTTTCAAGGATAAAAGGTTGGAACATGGGCAATCATTTCCTGGAGATGGTAAATTTTCTATTGGCAGGCAGAATTGGAACATGAAATTTAAGGATGATACCTCGGCTTCTCAAGCAGCGGCTGAGTTTGCAGAACATCCAAGCCTAGCAGCCAGAGTTATTGTAGAACTTTCAAGGCAATATTGTGTTGATGATGGTGGCTCATACCACTTAGTTTTCAAGGATGAAAGGTTGGAACATGGACAATCATTTCCTTGAGATGGTAATGGTAATTTTTCTATCTGCAGGCAGAATTGGAACATGAAATTTAAGGATGCTACCTCTGCTGCTCAAGTAGCGACTGAGTTTGCAGAACATACAAGCCTAGCTACAAGAGCTGTTGTAGAACTTTCAAGGCAATATTGTGTTGATAATGGTGGTTCATACCACTTAGGTTTCAAGGATGAAAGGTTGGAACATGGGCAAGCATTTCCTGGAGATGGTAATGTTAATTTTTCTGTTGGCAAGCAGAATTGGAACATGAAATTTAAGGATGCTACCTCTGCTGCTCAAGCAGCGGCTGAGTTTGCAGAACATGCAATCCTAGCTGCCAGAGCTGTTGGAGAACTTTCAAGGCAATATTGTATTGATGATGGTGGTTCATGCCACTTAGGTTTCAAGGATGAAAGGTTAGAACATGGGCAATCATTTCCTTGAGATGGTAATGGTAATTTTTTTATTGGCAGGCATAATTGGAACATGAAATTTAAGGATGCTGCCTCTGCTGCTCATGCAGCGGCTGAGTTTGCAGAACGTGCAAGCCTAGCTGCCAGAGCTGTTGTAGAACTTTCAAGGCAATATTGTGTTGATGATGATGGGTCATGCCACTTAGGTTTCAAGGATAAAAGGTTGGAACATGGGCAATCATTTCCTGGAGATGGTAAATTTTCTATTGGCAGGCAGAATTGGAACATGAAATTTAAGGATGATACCTCGGCTTCTCAAGCAGCGGCTGAGTTTGCAGAACATCCAAGCCTAGCAGCCAGAGTTATTGTAGAACTTTCAAGGCAATATTGTGTTGATGATGGTGGCTCATACCACTTAGTTTTCAAGGATGAAAGGTTGGAACATGGACAATCATTTCCTTGAGATGGTAATGGTAATTTTTCTATCTGCAGGCAGAATTGGAACATGAAATTTAAGGATGCTACCTCTGCTGCTCAAGTAGCGACTGAGTTTGCAGAACATACAAGCCTAGCTACAAGAGCTGTTGTAGAACTTTCAAGGCAATATTGTGTTGATAATGGTGGTTCATACCACTTAGGTTTCAAGGATGAAAGGTTGGAACATGGGCAAGCATTTCCTGGAGATGGTAATGTTAATTTTTCTGTTGGCAAGCAGAATTGGAACATGAAATTTAAGGATGCTACCTCTGCTGCTCAAGCAGCGGCTGAGTTTGCAGAACATGCAATCCTAGCTGCCAGAGCTGTTGGAGAACTTTCAAGGCAATATTGTATTGATGATGGTGGTTCATGCCACTTAGGTTTCAAGGATGAAAGGTTGGAAGATGGGAAATCATTTCCTTTAGATGGTAATGGTAATTTTTCTATTGGAAGGCAGAATTGGAACATGAAATTTAAGGATGCAACCTCTGCTGCTCAAGCAGTGGCTGAGTTTGCAGAACATCCAAGCCTAACTGCCAGAGTTGTTGTAGAACTTTCAAGGCAATATTGTGTTGATGATGGTGGTTCATGCCACTTAGTTTGCAAGGATGAAAGGTTGGAACATGGGCAATCATTATCTTGAGATGGTAATGGTAATTTTTCTATTGGCAGGCAGAATTGGAATATGAAATTTAAGAATGCTACCTCTGCAGCTCAAGTAGCGGCTGAGTTTGTAGAACATGCAAGCCTAGCTGCTAGAGCTGTTGTAGAACTTTCAAGGCAATATTGTGTTGATGATGATGGTTAATGCCACTTAGGTTTCAAGGATGAAAGGTTGGAACATGGGCAATCATTTCCTTGAGATGGTAATGCTAATTTTTCTATTGGCAGGCATAATTGGAACATGAAATTTAAGGATTCTACCTCTGCTACTCAAGCAGCGGCTGAGTTTGCAAAACATGCAAGCCTAGCTACAAATGTTGTTGTAGAACTTTCAAGGCAATATTGAGTTGATGATGGTGGTTCATGCCACTTAGGTTTCAAGGATGAAAGGTTGGAACATGGGCAAGCATTTCCTGGAGATGGTAATGTTAATTTTTCTGTTGGCAAGCAGAATTGGAACATGAAATTTAAGGATGCTACCTCTGCTGCTCAAGCAGCGACTGAGTTTGCAGAATAAGCAAGCCTAGCTGCCAGAGCTGTTGGAGAACTTTCAAGGCAATATTGTATTGATGATGGTGGTTCATGCCACTTAGGTTTCAAGGATGAAAGGTTGGAAGATGGGAAATCATTTCCTTTAGATGGTAATGGTAATTTTTCTATTGGAAGGCAGAATTGGAACATGAAATTTAAGGATGCAACCTCTGCTGCTCAAGCAGTGGCTGAGTTTGCAGAACATCCAAGCCTAATTGCCAGAGTTGTTGTAGAACTTTCAAGGCAATATTGTGTTGATGATGGTGGTTCATGACACTTAGTTTGCAAGGATGAAAGGTTGGAACATGGGCAATCATTATCTTGAGATGGTACTGGTAATTTTTCTATTGGCAGGCAGAATTGGAATATGAAATTTAAGAATGCTACCTCTGCAGCTCAAGTAGCGGCTGAGTTTGTAGAACATGCAAGCCTAGCTGCTAGAGCTGTTGTAGAACTTTCAAGGCAATATTGTGTTGATGATGATGGTTAATGCCACTTAGGTTTCAGGGATGAAAGGTTGGAACATGGGCAAGCATTTCCGGGAGATGGTAATGTTAATTTTTCTGTTGGCAAGCAGAATTGGAACATGAAATTTAAGGATGCTACCTCTGCTGCTCAAGCAGTGGCTGAGTTTGCAGAACATGCAAGCCTAGCTGCCAGAGCTGTTGTAGAACTTTCAAGGCAATATTGTGTTGATGTTGGTGGTTCATGCCACTTAGGTTTCAAGGATGAAAGGTTGGAACATGGGCAATCATTTCCTTGAGATGGTAATGGTAATTTTTCTGTTGGCAGGCAGAATTGGAACATGAAATTTAAGGATGCTACTTCTGCTGCTCAAGCAGCGGCTGAGTTTGCAGAACATGCAAGCCTAGCTGCCAGAGCTGTTGTAGAACTTTCAAGGCAATATTGTGTTGATGATGGTGGTTCATGCCACTTAGGTTTCAAGGATGTAAGGTTGGAACATGGGCAATAATTTCCTTGATATGGTAATGGTAATTTTCTATTGGCAGGCAGAATTGGAACATGAAATTTAAGGATGCTACCATTGCTGCTCAAGTAGCGACTGAGTTTACAGAACATGCAAGCCTAGCTGCCAGAGCCGTCGAGAACTTTCCAGGCAATGTTGTGATGATGGTGGTTCATGCAACTTAAGTTTCAAGAATGAAAGGTTGGAACATGAGAAAGCATTTCCTGAATATGGTAATGGTAATTTTTCTATTGGCAAGCAGAATTGGAACATGAAATTTAAGGATGCTACCTCTGCTGCTCAAGCAGCGGCTGTGTTTACAGAACATGCAAGCCTAGCTGCTAGAGCTGTTGTAGAACTTTCAAGGCAATATTGTGTTGATGATGGTGGTTCATGCCAATTAGGTTTCAAGGATAAAAGGTTGGAACATGGGCAATCATTTCCTAGAGATGGTAAATTTTCTATTAGCAGGCAGAATTGGAACATGAAATTTAAGGATGCTACCTCTGCTGCTGAAGCAGCGGTTGAGTTTGCAGAACATCCAAGCCTAGCTGCCAGAGCTGTTGTAGAACTTTCAAGGCAATATTGTTTTGATGATGGTGGTTCATGCCACTTAGGTTTCAAGGATTAAAGGTTGGAACATGGGAAAGCATTTCCTTGAGATGGTAATTGTAATTTTTCTATTGGCAGGTAGTATTGGAACATGAAATTTAAGGATGCTACCTCTGCTGCTCAAGCAGCGGCTGAGTTTGCAGAACATGTAAGCCTAGCTGCCAGAGCTGTTGTAGAACTTTCAAGGCAATATTGTGTTGATGATGGTGGTTCATGCCACTTAGGTTTCAAGGATAAAAGGTTAGAACATGAGCAATCATTTCCTTGAGATGGTAATGGTAATTTTTCTATTGGCCGGCAGTTTTGGAACATGAAATTTAAGGATGCTACCTCTGCTGCTCAAGCAGCGGCTGAGTTTGGAGAACATGCAAGCCTAGCTGCCAGAGCTATTGTAGAACTTTCAAGGCAATGTTGTGTTGATGATGGTGGTTCATGCCACTTAGGTTTCAAGGATAAAAGGTTAGAAGATGGGCAATCATTTCCTTGAGATGGTAATGGTAATTTTTCTATTGGCAGGCAGTTTTGGAACATGAAATTTAAGGATGCTACCTCTACTGCTCAAGCAGCGGCCGAGTTTTGAGATAATGCAAGCCTAGCTGCCAGAGCTGTTGTAGAACTTTCAAGGCAATATTGTGTTGATGATGGTGGTTCATTCCACTTAGTTTTCAAGGATGAAAGGTTTGAACATGGGCAATCATTTCCTGGAGAGGGTAATGGTAATTTTTCTGTTGGCAGGTAGAATTGGAACATGAAATTTAAGGATGCTACCTCTGCTGCTCAAGCAGTGGCTGAGTTTGCAGAACATGCAGGCCTAGCTGCCAGAGCTGTTGTAGAACTTTCAACGCAATACTGTGTTGATGGTGGTGGTTCATGCCACATAGTTTTCAAGGATGAAAGGTTGGAACATGGGCAATCATTTCTTTGAGATGGTAATGGTAATTTTTCGATTGTCAGGTAGAATTTGCACATGAAATTTAAGGATGCTACCTCTGCTGCTCAAGCAGCGGCTGTGTTTACAGAACATGCAAGCCTAGCTGCTAGAGCTGTTGTAGAACTTTCAAGGCAATATTGTGTTGATGATGGTGGTTCATGCCAATGAGGTTTCAAGGATAAAAGGTTGGAACATGGGCAATCATTTCCTAGAGATGGTAAATTTTCTATTAGCAGGCAGAATTGGAACATGAAATTTAAGGATGCTACCTCTGCTGCTGAAGCAGCGGTTGAGTTTGCAGAATATCCAAGCCTAGCTGCCAGAGCTGTTGTAGAACTTTCAAGGCAATATTGTTTTGATGATGGTGGTTCATGCCACTTAGGTTTCAAGGATTAAAGGTTGGAACATGGGAAAGCATTTCCTTGAGATGGTAATTGTAATTTTTCTATTGGCAGGTAGTATTGGAACATGAAATTTAAGGATGCTACCTCTGCTGCTCAAGCAGCGGCTGAGTTTGCAGAACATGCAAGCCTAGCTGCCAGAGCTGTTGTAGAACTTTCAAGGCAATATTGTATTGATGATGGTGGTTCATGCCACTTAGGTTTCATGGATAAAAGGTTAGAACATGAGCAATCATTTCCTTGAGATGGTAATGGTAATTTTTCTATTGGCCGGCAGTTTTGGAACATGAAATTTAAGGATGCTACCTCTGCTGCTCAAGCAGCGGCTGAGTTTGGAGAACATGCAAGCCTAGCTGCCAGTGCTATTGTAGAACTTTCAAGGCAATGTTGTGTTGATGATGGTGGTTCATGCCACTTAGGTTTCAAGGATAAAAGGTTAGAACATGGGCAATCATTTCCTTGAGATGGTAATGGTAACTTTTCTATTGGCAGGCAGTTTTGGAACATGAAATTTAAGGATGCTACCTCTGCTGCTCAAGCAGCGGCTGAGTTTTGAGATAATGCAAGCCTAGCTGCCAGAGCTGTTGTAGAACTTTCAAGGCAATATTGTGTTGATGATGGTGGTTCATTCCACTTAGTTTTCAAGGATGAAAGGTTTGAACATGGGCAATCATTTCCTGGAGAGGGTAATGGTAATTTTTCTGTTGGCAGGTAGAATTGGAACATGAAATTTAAGGATGCTACCTCTGCTGCTCAAGCAGTGGCTGAGTTTGCAGAACATGCAGGCCTAGCTGCCAGAGCTGTTGTAGAACTTTCAACGCAATACTGTGTTGATGGTGGTGGTTCATGCCACATAGTTTTCAAGGATGAAAGGTTGGAACATGGGCAATCATTTCTTTGAGATGGTAATGGTAATTTTTCTATTGTCAGGTAGAATTTGCACATGAAATTTAAGGATGCTACCTCTGCTGCTCAATTAGCGACTGATTTTGCAGAACATGCAAGCCTAGCTCCCAGAGCTGTTGTAGAACTTTCAAGGCAATATTGTGTTGATGATGGTGGTTCATTCTACTTAGTTTTCAAGGATGAAAGGTTGAAACATGGGCAATCATTTCCTTGAGATGGTAATGTTAATTTTTTTGTTGGCAGGCAGTATTGGAACATGAAATTTAAGGATGCTACCTCTCCTGCTCAAGCAGTGGCTGAGTTTGGAGAACATGCAAGCCTAGCTGCCAGAGCTATTGTAGAACTTTCAAGGCAATGTTGTGTTGATGATGGTGGTTCATGCCACTTAGGTTTCAAGGATAAAAGGTTAGAAGATGGGCAATCATTTCCTTGAGATGGTAATGGTAATTTTTCTATTGGCAGGCAGTTTTGGAACATGAAATTTAAGGATGCTACCTCTACTGCTCAAGCAGCGGCCGAGTTTTGAGATAATGCAAGCCTAGCTGCCAGAGCTGTTGTAGAACTTTCAAGGCAATATTGTGTTGATGATGGTGGTTCATTCCACTTAGTTTTCAAGGATGAAAGGTTTGAACATGGGCAATCATTTCCTGGAGAGGGTAATGGTAATTTTTCTGTTGGCAGGTAGAATTGGAACATGAAATTTAAGGATGCTACCTCTGCTGCTCAAGCAGTGGCTGAGTTTGCAGAACATGCAGGCCTAGCTGCCAGAGCTGTTGTAGAACTTTCAACGCAATACTGTGTTGATGGTGGTGGTTCATGCCACATAGTTTTCAAGGATGAAAGGTTGGAACATGGGCAATCATTTCTTTGAGATGGTAATGGTAATTTTTCGATTGTCAGGTAGAATTTGCACATGAAATTTAAGGATGCTACCTCTGCTGCTCAAGCAGCGGCTGTGTTTACAGAACATGCAAGCCTAGCTGCTAGAGCTGTTGTAGAACTTTCAAGGCAATATTGTGTTGATGATGGTGGTTCATGCCAATGAGGTTTCAAGGATAAAAGGTTGGAACATGGGCAATCATTTCCTAGAGATGGTAAATTTTCTATTAGCAGGCAGAATTGGAACATGAAATTTAAGGATGCTACCTCTGCTGCTGAAGCAGCGGTTGAGTTTGCAGAATATCCAAGCCTAGCTGCCAGAGCTGTTGTAGAACTTTCAAGGCAATATTGTTTTGATGATGGTGGTTCATGCCACTTAGGTTTCAAGGATTAAAGGTTGGAACATGGGAAAGCATTTCCTTGAGATGGTAATTGTAATTTTTCTATTGGCAGGTAGTATTGGAACATGAAATTTAAGGATGCTACCTCTGCTGCTTAAGCAGCGGCTGAGTTTGCAGAACATGCAAGCCTAGCTGCCAGAGCTGTTGTAGAACTTTCAAGGCAATATTGTGTTGATGATGGTGGTTCATGCCACTTAGGTTTCATGGATAAAAGGTTAGAACATGAGCAATCATTTCCTTGAGATGGTAATGGTAATTTTTCTATTGGCCGGCAGTTTTGGAACATGAAATTTAAGGATGCTACCTCTGCTGCTCAAGCAGCGGCTGAGTTTGGAGAACATGCAAGCCTAGCTGCCAGTGCTATTGTAGAACTTTCAAGGCAATGTTGTGTTGATGATGGTGGTTCATGCCACTTAGGTTTCAAGGATAAAAGGTTAGAACATGGGCAATCATTTCCTTGAGATGGTAATGGTAACTTTTCTATTGGCAGGCAGTTTTGGAACATGAAATTTAAGGATGCTACCTCTGCTGCTCAAGCAGCGGCTGAGTTTTGAGATAATGCAAGCCTAGCTGCCAGAGCTGTTGTAGAACTTTCAAGGCAATATTGTGTTGATGATGGTGGTTCATTCCACTTAGTTTTCAAGGATGAAAGGTTTGAACATGGGCAATCATTTCCTGGAGAGGGTAATGGTAATTTTTCTGTTGGCAGGTAGAATTGGAACATGAAATTTAAGGATGCTACCTCTGCTGCTCAAGCAGTGGCTGAGTTTGCAGAACATGCAGGCCTAGCTGCCAGAGCTGTTGTAGAACTTTCAACGCAATACTGTGTTGATGGTGGTGGTTCATGCCACATAGTTTTCAAGGATGAAAGGTTGGAACATGGGCAATCATTTCTTTGAGATGGTAATGGTAATTTTTCTATTGTCAGGTAGAATTTGCACATGAAATTTAAGGATGCTACCTCTGCTGCTCAATTAGCGACTGATTTTGCAGAACATGCAAGCCTAGCTCCCAGAGCTGTTGTAGAACTTTCAAGGCAATATTGTGTTGATGATGGTGGTTCATTCTACTTAGTTTTCAAGGATGAAAGGTTGGAACATGGGCAATCATTTCCTTGAGATGGTAATGTTAATTTTTTTGTTGGCAGGCAGTATTGGAACATGAAATTTAAGGATGCTACCTCTCCTGCTCAAGCAGTGGCTGAGTTTGGAGAACATGCAAGCCTAGCTGCCAGAGCTGTTGGAGAACTTTCAAGGCAATATTGTGTTGATGATGGTGGTTCATGCAACTTAAGTTTCAAGATGAAAGGTTGGAACATGGGCAAGCATTTCCTGTAGATGGTAATGGTAATTTGTTTGTTGGCAAGCAGAATTTGTACATGAAATTTAAGGATGCTACCTCTACTGCTCAAGCAGCGGCTGAGTTTGCAGAACATGCAAGCATAGCTGCCAGAGTTGTTGTAGAACTTTCAAGGCAATATTGTGTTGATGATAGTGGTTCATGCCACTTAGGTTTCAAGGATGAAAGGTTAGAACATGGGCAATCATTTCCTTGAGATGGTAATGGTAATTTTTCTGTTGGCAGGCAATATTGGAATATGAAATTTAAGGATGCTACCTCTACTGCTCAAGCAGCGGCTGAGTTTGCTGAACATGCAAACCTAGCTGCCAGAGCTGTTGTAGAACTTTCAAGGCAATGTTTTGTTGATGATGGTGGTTCATGCCACTTAGGTTTCAAGGATAAAAGGTTAGAACATGGGCAATCATTTCCTTGAGATGGTAATGGTAATTTTTCTATTGGCAGGCAGTTTTGGAACATGAAATTTAAGGATGCTACCTCTGCTGCTCAAGCAGCGGCTGAGTTTTGAGATAATGCAAGCCTAGCTGCCAGAGCTGTTGTAGAACTTTCAAGGCAATATTGTGTTGATGATGGTGGTTAATTCCACTTAGTTTTCAAGGATGAAAGGTTTGAACATGGGCAATCATTTCCTGGAGAGGGTAATGGTAATTTTTCTGTTGGCAGGTAGAATTGGAACATGAAATTTAAGGATGCTACCTCTGCTGCTCAAGTAGCGATTGAGTTTGCAGAACATGCAAGCCTAGCTACAAAAGCTGTTGTAGAACTTTCAAGGCAATATTGAGTTGATGATGGTGGTTCATGCCACTTAGGTTTCAAGGATGAAAGGTTGGAACATGGGCAAGCATTTCCTGGAGATGGTAATGTTAATTTTTCTGTTGGCAAGCAGAATTGGAACATGAAATTTAAGGATGCTACCTCTACTGCTCAAGCAGCGGCTGAGTTTGCTGAACATGCAAACCTAGCTGCCAGAGCTGTTGTAGAACTTTCAAGGCAATATTGTGTTGATGATGGTGGTTCATGCCACTTAGGTTTCAAGGATGAAAGGTTGGAACATGGGTAATCATTTCCTTGAGGTGGTAATGGTAATTTTTCTGTTGGCAGGCAAAATTGGAACATGAAATTTAAGGATGCTACCTCTGCTGTTCATGTAGCGATTGAGTTTACAGAACATGCAAGCCTAGCTACAAAAGCTGTTGTAGAACTTTCAAGGCAATATTGAGTTGATGATGGTGGTTCATGCCACTTAGGTTTCAAGGATGAAAGGTTGGAACATGGGCAAGCATTTCCTGGAGATGGTAATGTTAATCTATCTGTTGGCAAGCAGAATTGGAACATGAAATTTAAGGATGCTACCTCTGCTGCTCAAGCAGCGGCTGAGTTTGCAGAACATGCAAACCTAGCTGCCAGAGCTGTTATAGAACTTTCAAGGCAATATTGTGTTGATGATGGTGGTTCATGCCACTTAGGTTTCAAGGTTGAAAGGTTGGAACATAGGCAATCATTTCCTTGAGATAGTAATGGTAATTTTTCTATTGGCAGGCAGTATTGGAATATGAAATTTAAGGATGCTACCTCTGCTGCTCAAGCAGCGGCTGATTTTTGAGAATATGCAAGCCTAGTTGCCAGAGCTGTTGGAGAACTTTCAAGGTAATATTGTGTTGATGATGGTGGTTCATGCCACTTAGGTTTCAAGGATGAAAGGTTAGAACATGGGCAATCATTTCCTTGAGATGGTAATGGTAATTTTTTTATTGGCAGGCAGAATTGGAACATGAAATTTAAGGATGCTACCTCTGCTGCTCATGCAGCGGCTGAGTTTGCAGAACGTGCAAGCCTAGCTGCCAGAGCTATTGTAGAACTTTCAAGGCAATATTGTGCTGATGATGGTGGTTCATGCCACTTAGGTTTCAAGGATGAAAGGTTTGAACATGGGCAATCATTTCCTGGAGAGGGTAATGGTAATTGTTCTGTTGGCAGGTAGAATTGGAACATGAAATTTAAGGATGCTACCTCTGCTGCTCAAGTAGCGATTGAGTTTGCAGAACATGCAAGCCTAGCTACAAAAGCTGTTGTAGAACTTTCAAGGCAATATTGAGTTGATGATGGTGGTTCATGCCACTTAGGTTTCAAGGATGAAAGGTTGGAACATGGGCAAGCATTTCCTGGAGATGGTAATGTTAATTTTTCTGTTGGCAAGCAGAATTGGAACATGAAATTTAAGGATGCTACCTCTACTGCTCAAGCAGCGGCTGAGTTTGCTGAACATGCAAACCTAGCTGCCAGAGCTGTTGTAGAACTTTCAAGGCAATATTGTGTTGATGATGGTGGTTCATGCCACTTAGGTTTCAAGGATGAAAGGTTGGAACATGGGTAATCATTTCCTTGAGGTGGTAATGGTAATTTTTCTGTTGGCAGGCAAAATTGAAACATGAAATTTAAGGATGCTACCTCTGCTGTTCATGTAGCGATTGAGTTTACAGAACATGCAAGCCTAGCTACAAAAGCTGTTGTAGAACTTTCAAGGCAATATTGAGTTGATGATGGTGGTTCATGCCACTTAGGTTTCAAGGATGAAAGGTTGGAACATGGGCAAGCATTTCCTGGAGATGGTAATGTTAATCTATCTGTTGGCAAGCAGAATTGGAACATGAAATTTAAGGATGCTACCTCTGCTGCTCAAGCAGCGGCTGAGTTTGCAGAACATGCAAACCTAGCTGCCAGAGCTGTTATAGAACTTTCAAGGCAATATTGTGTTGATGATGGTGGTTCATGCCACTTAGGTTTCAAGGTTGAAAGGTTGGAACATAGGCAATCATTTCCTTGAGATAGTAATGGTAATTTTTCTATTGGCAGGCAGTATTGGAATATGAAATTTAAGGATGCTACCTCTGCTGCTCAAGCAGCGGCTGATTTTTGAGAATATGCAAGCCTAGTTGCCAGAGCTGTTGGAGAACTTTCATGGTAATATTGTGTTGATGATGGTGGTTCATGCCACTTAGTTTACAAGGATGGAAGGTTAGAACATGGGCAATCATTTCCTTGAGATGGTAATGGTAATTTTTTTATTGGCAGGCAGAATTGGAACATGAAATTTAAGGATGCTACCTCTGCTGCTCATGCAGCGGCTGAGTTTGCAGAACGTGCAAGCCTAGCTGCCAGAGCTATTGTAGAACTTTCAAGGCAATATTGTGCTGATGATGGTGTTCATGCCACTTAGGTTTCAAGGATAAAAGGTTGGAACATGGGCAATCATTTCCTGGAGATGGTAAATTTTCTATTGGCAGGCAGAATTGGAACATGAAATTTAAGGATGATACCTCTGCTGCTCAAGCAGAGGCTGAGTTTGTAGAACATCCAAGCCTAGCAGCCAGAGTTGTTGTAGAACTTTCAAGGCAATATTGTGCTGATGATGGTGGCTCATACCACTTAGTTTTCAAGGATGAAAGGTTGGAACATGGACAATCATTTCCTTGAGATGGTAATGGTAATTTTTCTATTGGCAGGCAGAATTGGAACATGAAATTTAAGGATGCTACCTCTGCTGCTCAAGTAGCGACTGAGTTTGCAGAACATACAAGCCTAGCTACAAGAGTTGTTGTAGAACTTTCAAGGCAATATTGTGTTGATGATGGTGGTTCATACCACTTAGATTTCAAGGATGAAAGGTTGGAACATGGGCAAGCATTTCCTGGAGATGGTAATGTTAATTTTTCTGTTGGCAAGCAGAATTGGAACATGAAATTTAAGGATGCTACCTCTGCTGCTCAAGCAGCGGCTGAGTTTGCAGAACATGCAAGCCTAGCTGCCAGAGCTGTTGTAGAACTTTCAAGGCAATATTGTATTGATGATGGTGGTTCATGCCACTTAGGTTTCAAGGATGAAAGGTTGGAACATGGGCAAGCATTTCCTTGAGATGGTAATGTTAATTTTTCTGTTGGCAAGCAGAATTGGAACATGAAATTTAAGGATGCTACCTCTACTGCTCAAGCAGCGACTGAGTTTGCAGAACATGCAAGCCTAGCTGCCAGAGCTGTTGGAGAACTTTCAAGGCAATATTGTGTTGATGATGGTGGTTCATGCCACTTAGGTTTCAAGGATGAAAGGTTGGAAGATGGGAAATCATTTCCTTGAGATGGTAGTGGTAATTTTTCTATTGGAAGGCAGAATTGGAACAGGAAATTTAAGGATGCAACCTCTGCTGCTCAAGCAGTGGCTGAGTTTGCAGAACATGCAAGCCTAGCTGCCAGAGCTATTGTAGAACTTTTAAGGCAATATTGTGTTGATGATGATGGTTCATGGCACTTAGGTTTCAAGGATAAAAGGTTGGAACATGGGCAATCATTTCCTGAATATGGTAAATTTTCTTTTTGCAGGCAGAATTGGAACATGAAATTTAAGGATGCTACCTCTGCTGCTCAAGCAGCGGTTGAGTTTGCAGAACATCCAACCCTAACTGCCAGAGTTGTTGTAGAACTTTCAAGGCAATATTGTGTTGATGATGGTGGTTCATGCCACTTAGTTTTCAAGGATGAAAGGTTGGAACATGGGAAATCATTATCTTGAGATGGTAATGGTAATTTTTCTATTGGCAGGCAGA
This sequence comes from Nicotiana tomentosiformis, assembly GCF_000390325.3. Lineage (NCBI taxonomy): Eukaryota > Viridiplantae > Streptophyta > Magnoliopsida > Solanales > Solanaceae > Nicotiana > Nicotiana tomentosiformis. The sequence continues at coordinate 172,564 of NW_027174627.1, forward strand.
ATTGGAACATGAAATTTAAGAATGCTACCTCTGCAGCTCAAGTAGTGGCTGAGTTTGTAGAACATGCAAGCCTAGCTGCTAGAGCTGTTGTAGAACTTTCAAGGCAATATTGTGTTGATGATGATGGTTAATGCCACTTAGGTTTCAAGGATGAAAGGTTGGAACATGGGCAATCATTTCCTTTAGATGGTAATGCTAATTTTTCTATTGGCAGGCATAATTGGAACATCAAATTTAAGGATGCTACCTCTGCTACTCAAGCAGCGGCTGAGTTTGCAAAATATGCAAGCCTAGCTACAAATGTTGTTGTAGAACTTTCAAGGCAATATTGAGTTGATGATGGTGGTTCATGCCACTTAGGTTTCAAGGATGAAAGGTTGGAACATGGGCAAGCATTTCCTGGAGATGGTAATGTTAATTTTTCAGTTGGCAAGCAGAATTGGAACATGAAATTTAAGGATGCTACCTCTGCTGCTCAAGCAGCGACTGAATTTGCAGAACATGCAAGCCTAGCTGCCAAAGATGTTGGAGAACTTTCAAGGCAATATTGTGTTGATGATGGTGGTTCATGCCACTTAGGTTTCAAGGATGAAAGGTTGGAACATGGGCAATCATTTCCTTGAGATGGTAATGGTAATTTTTCTATTGGAAGGCAGAATTGGAACATGAAATTTAAGGATGCAACCTCTGCTGCTCAAGCAGTGGCTGAGTTTGCAGAACATGCAACCCTAGCTGCCAGAGCTATTGTAGAACTTTTAAGGCAATATTGTGTTGATGATGATGGTTCATGGCACTTAGGTTTCAAGGATAAAAGGTTGGAACATGGGCAATCATTTCCTGAATATGGTAAATTTTCTATTGGCAGGCAGAATTGGAACATGAAATTTAAGGATGCTATCTCTGCTGCTCAAGCAGCGGTTGAGTTTGCAGAACATCCATGCCTAACTGCCAGAGTTGTTGTAGAACTTTCAAGGCAATATTGTGTTGATGATGGTGGTTCATGCCACTTAGTTTTCAAGGATGAAAGGTTGGAACATGGGAAATCTTTATATTGAGATGGTAATGGTAATTTTTCTATTGGCAGGCAGAATTGGAACATGAAATTTAAGAATGCTACCTCTGCAGCTCAAGTAGCGGCTGAGTTTGTAGAACATGCAAGCCTAGCTGCTAGAGTTGTTGTAGAACTTTCAAGGCAGTATTGTGTTGATGATGATGGTTAATGCCACTTAGGTTTCAAGGATGAAAGGTTGGAACATGGGCAATCATTTCCTTGAGATGGTAATGCTAATTTTTCTATTGGCAGGCATAATTGGAACATGAAATTTAAGGATGCTACCTCTGCTACTCAAGCAGCGGCTGAGTTTGCAAAACATGCAAGCCTAGCTACAAATGTTGTTGTAGAACTTTCAAGGTAATATTGAGTTGATGATGGTGGTTCATGCCACTTAGGTTTCAAGGATGAAAGGTTGGAACATGGGCAAGCATTTCCTGGAGATGGTAATGTTAATTTTTCTGTTGGCAAGCAGAATTTCAAGGCAATATTGTGTTGATGATGGTGGTTCATTCCACTTAGTTTTCAAGGATGAAAGGTTTGAACATGGGCAATAATTTCCTTGAGATGGTAATGTTAATTTTTTTGTTGGCAGGCAGTATTGGAACATGAAATTTAAGGATGCTACCTCTCCTGCTCAAGCAGCGGCTGAGTTTGGAGAACATGCAAGCCTAGCTGCCAGAGCTGTTGGAGAACTTTCAAGGCAATATTGTGTTGATGATGGTGGTTCATGCCACTTAAGTTTCAAGATGAAAGGTTAGAACATGGGCAAGCATTTCCTGTAGATGGTAATGGTAATTTTTTTGTTGGCGAGCAGAATTTGTACATGATATTTAAGGATGCTACATCTACTGCTCAAGCAGCGGCTGAGTTTGCAGAACATGCAAGCATAGCTGCCAGAGCTGTTGTAGAACTTTCAAGGCAATATTGTGTTGATGATAGTGGTTCATGCGACTTAGGTTTCAAGGATGAAAGGTTGGAACATGGGCAATCATTTCCTTCAGATGGTAATGGTAATTTTTCTGTTGGCAGGCAGTATTGGAATATGAAATTTAAGGATGCTACCTCTGCTGCTCAAGCAGCGGCTGAGTTTGGAGAACATACAAGCCTAGCTGCCAGATCTGTTGTAGAACTTTCAAGGCAATATTGTGTTGATGATGGTGGTTCATGCCACTTAGGTTTCAAGGATGAAAGGTTGGAACATGGGCAAGCATTTCCTTGAGATGGTAATGGTAATTTTCTATTGGCAGGCAGAATTGGAAGATGAAATTTAAGGATGTTACCGCTGCTGCTCAAGCAGCAGCTGAGTTTGCAGAACATGCAATCCTAGCTGCCAGAGCTATGGTAGAACTTTCAAGGCAATATTGTGTTGATGATGGTGGTTCATGCCACTTAGGTTTCAAGGATAAAAGGTTGGAACATGGGCAATCATTTCCTTGAGATGGTAATGCTAATTTTTCTATTGGCAGGCATAATTGGAACATGAAATTTAAGGATGCTACCTCTGCTACTCAAGCAGCGGCTGAGTTTGCAAAACATGCAAGCCTAGCTACAAATGTTGTTGTAGAACTTTCAAGGTAATATTGAGTTGATGATGGTGGTTCATGCCACTTAGGTTTCAAGGATGAAAGGTTAGAACATGGGCAAGCATTTCCTGTAGATGTTAATGGTAATATTTTTGTTGGCAAGCAGAATTTGTACATGAAATTTAAGGATGCTACCTCTACTGCCCAAGCACCGGCTGAGTTTGCTGAACATGCAAACCTAGCTGCCAGAGCTGTTGTAGAACTTTCAAGGTAATATTGTGTTGATGATGATGGTTCATGCCACTTAGGTTTCAAGGATGAAAGGTTGGAACATGGGTAATCATTTCCTTGAGGTGGTAATGGTAATTTTTCTGTTGGCAGGCAAAATTGGTACATGAAATTTAAGGATGCTACCTCTGCTGTTCATGTAGCGATTGAGTTTACAGAACATGCAAGCCTAGCTACAAAAGCTGTTGTAGAACTTTTAAGGCAATATTGTGTAGATGATAGTGGTTCATGCCACTTAGGTTTCAAGGATGAAAGGTTGGAACATGGGCAATCATTTCCTGAAGATGGTAATGGTAATTTGTCTATTGGCAGGAAGAATTGGAACATGAAATTTAAGGATGCTACCTCTGCTGCTCAAGTAGCGACTGAATTTGCAGAACATGCAAGCCTAGCTGCCAGAGCTGTTGTAGAACTTTCAAGGCAATATTGTATTAATGATGGTGGTTCATTCCACTTAGTTTTCAAGGATGAAAGGTTGGAACGTGGGCAATCATTTCCTTGAGATGGTAAGGGTAATTCTTCTGTTGGCAGGCAATATTGGAACATGAAATTTAAGGATGCTACCTCTCCTGCTCAAGCAGCGGCTGAGTTTGGAGAACATGCAAGCCTAGCTGCCAGAGCTGTTGTAGAACTTTCAAGGAAATATAGTGTTGATGATGGTGGTTCATTCCACTTAGTTTTCAAGGATGAAAGGTTGGAACATGGGCAATCATTTCCTTGAGATAGTAATGGTAATTTGTCTGTTGGCAGGCAATCTTGGAACATGAAATTTAAGGATGCTACCTCTGCTGCTCAAGCAGCGGCTGATTTTGGAGAACATGCAAGCCTAGCTGCCAGAGCTGTTGGAGAACTTTCTAGGCAATATTTTGTTGATGATGGTAGTTCATGCCACTTAGGTTTCAAGGATGAAAGGTTGGAACATGGGCAAGCATTTCCTGGAGATTGTAATGGTAATTCTTTTTTTGGCAAGCAGAATTGGAACATGAAATTTAAGGATGCTACCTCTGCTGCTCAAGCAGTGGCTGATTTTGCAGAACATGCAAGCCTAGCTGCCAGAGCTGTTTTAGAACTTTCAACGCAATACTGTGTTGATGGTGGTGGTTCATGCCATTTAGTTTTCAAGGATGAAAGGTTGGAACATGGGCAATCATTTCTTTGAGATGGTAATGGTAATTTTTCTGTTGTTAGGTAGAATAGGAACATGAAATTTAAGGATGCTACCTCTGCTGCTCAATTAGTGACTGATTTTGCAGAACATGCAAGCCTAGCTCCCAGAGCTATTGTAGAACTTTCAAGGCAATATTATGTTGATGAGGGTGGTTCATGCCACTTAGTTTTCAAGGATGAAAGGTTGGAACATGGGCAATAATTTCCTTGAGATGGTAAATTTTCTATTGGCAGGCAGAATTGGAACATGAAATTTAAGGATGCTACCTCTGCTTCTCAAGTAGCGGCTAAGTTTGCAGAACATCCAAGCCTAGCTGCCAGAGCTGTTGTAGAACTTTCAACGCAATACTGTGTTGATGGTGGTGGTTTATGCAACTTAGGTTTCAAGGATGAAAGGTTGGAACATGGGCAATAATTTCTTGGAGATGGTAATGCTAATTATTCTATTGGCAGGCAGAATTGGAACATGAAATTTAAGGATGCTACCTCTGCTGCTCAAGTAGCGACTGAGTTTGCAGTACATGCAAGCCTAGCTATTAGAGCTGTTGTAGAACTTTCAAGGCAATATTTTGTTGATGATGGTGGTTCATGCCACTTAGTTTTCAAGGATGAAAGGTTGGAACATTGGCAATCATTTCCTTGAGATGGTAATGAAATTTACGGATGCTACCTATGCTGTTCAAGCAGCGGCTGAGTTTGCAGAACATGCAAGCTTAGCTGCCAGAGATGTTGTAGAACTTTCAAGGCAATATTGTAATGATGATGGTGGTACATACCACTTAGGTTTCAAGGATAAAAGGTTGGAACATGGGCAATTATTTCCTGGAGAGGGTTGTGGTAATTTTTCTGTTGGCAGGCAGAATTGGAACATGAAATTTAAGGATGCTACCTCTGCTGCTCAAGCCGAGGCTGAGTTTGCAGAACATGCAAGCCTAGATGCCATAGCTGTTGTAGAACTTTCAAGGCAATATTGTGTTGATGATAGTGGTTCATGCCACTTAGGTTTCAAGGATGATAGGTTGGAACATGGGCAATCATTTCCTTGAGATGGTAATGGTAATTTTTCTATTGGCAGGAAGAATTGGAACATAAAATTTAAGGATGCTACCTCTGCTGCTCAAGTAGCGACTGAATTTGCAGAACATGCAAGCCTAGCTGCCAGAGCTGTTGTAGAACTTTCAAGGCAATATTGTTTTGATGATGGTGGTTCATTCCACTTAGTTTTCAAGGATGGAAGGTTGGAACATGGGCAATCATTTCCGTGAGATGGTAATGTTAATTTTTCTGTTGGCAGGCAGTATTGGAACATGAAATTTAAGGATGTTACCTCTACTGCTCAAGCAGCAGCTGAGTTTGGAGAACATGCAAGCCTAGCTGCCAGAACTGTTGGAGAACTTTCAAGGCAATATTGTGTTGATGATAGTGGTTCATGCCACTTAGGTTTCAAGGATGACAGGTTGGAACATGGGCAAGCATTTCCTGGAGATGGTAATGGTTATTTTTCCGTTGGCAAGCAGAATTGGAACATGAAATTTAAGGATGCTACCTATTTTGCTCAAGCAGCGGCTGAGTTTGCAGAACATGCAAGCCTAGCTACCAGAGCTGTTGTAGAACTTTCAAGGCAATATTGTGTTGATGATGGTGGTTCATGCCACCTAGGTTTCAAGGATAAAAGGTTGGAACATGGGCAATCATTTCCTAGAGAGGGTAATGGTAATTTTTCTTTTGGCAGGCAGAATTGGAACATGAAATTTAAGGATGCTACCTCTGTTACTCAAGCCGCGGCTGAGCTTGCAGAACATGCAAGCCTAGCTGCCATAGCTGTTGAAGAACTTTCAAGGCAATATTGTGTTGATGATAGTGGTTCATGCCACTTAGGTTTCAAGGATGAAAGGTTGGAACATGGGCAATCATTTCCTGGAGATGGTAATGGTAATTTTTCTGTTGGCAGGTAGAATTGGAACAAGAAATTTAAGGATGCTACCTGTGCTGCTCAAGCAGCGGTTGATTTTGCAGAACATGCAGGCCTAGCTGCCAGAGCTATTGTAGAACTTTCAAGGAAATACTGTGTTGATGATGGTGGTTCATGCCACATAGTTTTCAAGGATGAAAGGTTGGAACATGGGCAATCATTTCCTTGAGATGGTAATGGTAATTTTTCTGTTGGCAGGTAGAATTGGAACATGAAATTTAAGGATGCTACCTCTGCTGTTCAATTAGCGACTGAGTTTGCAGAACATGCAAGCCTAGCTGCCAGAGCTGTTGTAGAACTTTCAAGGCAATATTTTAGTTGATGATGGTGGTTCATGCCACTTAGGTTTCAAGGATAAAAGGTTGGAACATCGGCATTCATTTCCTGGAGATGGTAAATTTTCTATTGGCAGGCACAATTGGAACATGAAATTTAAGGATGCTACCTCTGCTGCTCAAGTAGCGGCTGAGTTTGCAAAATATCCAAGCATAGCTGCCAGAGCTGTTGTAGAACTTTCAGGGCAATATTGTGTTGATGATGGTGGTCCATGCCACTTAGTTTTCAAGGATGAAAGGTTGCAACATGGGCAATCATTTCCTTGAGATGGTAATGTTAATTTTTCTGTTGGCAGGCAGAATTGGACCATGAAATTTAAGAATGCTACCTCTACTGCTCAAGTAGCGACTGAGTTTGCAGTACATGCAAGCCTAGCTGCTAGAGCTATTGTAGAACTTTCAAGGCAATATTGTGTTGATGATGGTGGTTCATGCCACTTAGTTTTCAAGGATGAAAGGTTGGAACATGGGCAATCATTTCCATGAGATGGTAATGAAATTGAAGGATGCTACCTATGTTGCTCAAGCAGGGGCTGAGTTTGCAGAACATGCAAGCTTAGCTGCCATAGCTGTTGTAGAACTTTAGAGCCAATATTGTGATGATGATGGTGGTACATACCACTTAGGTTTCAAGGATGGAAGGTTGGAACATGGGCAATCATTTCCTTGAGATGGTAATGTTAATTTTTCTGTTGGCAGGAAGAATTGGAACATGAAATTTAAGGATGCTACCTCTGCTGTTCAAGTAGCGACTGAATTTGCAGAACATGCAAGCCTAGCTACCAGAGCTTTTGTAGAACTTTGAAGACAATATTGTGTTGATGATGGTGGTTCATTCCACTTAGTTTTCATGGATGGAAGGTTGGAACATGGGCAATCATTTCCTTGAGATGGTAATGTTAATTTTTCTGTTGGCAGGCAGTATTGGAACATGAAATTTAAGGATGCTACCTCTACTGCTCAAGCAGCGGCTGAGTTTGGAGAACATGCAAGCCTAGCTGCCAGAACTGTTGGAGAACTTTCAAGGCAATATTGTGTTGATGATAGTTGTTCATGCCACTTAGGTTTCAAGGATAAAAGGTTGGAACATGGGCATTCATTTCCTGGAGATGGTAAATTTTCTATTCGCAGGCACAATTGGAACATGAAATTTAAGGATGCTACCTCTGCTTCTCAAGTAGCGGCTGAGTTTGCAGAACAACCAAGCCTAGCTGCCAGAGGTGTTGTAGAACTTTCAACGCAATACTGTGTTGATGGTGGTGGTTCATGCAACTTAGGTTTCAAGGATGAAAGGTTGGAACATGGGCAATCATTTCTTGGAGATGGTAATGCTAATTATTCTATTGGCAGGCAGAATTGGAACATGAAATTTAAGGATGCTACCGCTGCTGCTCAAGTAGCGACTGAGTTTGCAGTACATGCAAGCCTAGCTGCTAGAGCTGTTATAGAACTTTCAAGGCAATATTGTGTTGATGATGGTGGTTCATGCCACTTAGTTTTCAAGGATGAAAGGTTGGAACATGGGCAATCATTTCCTTGAGATGGTAATGAAATTTAAGTATGCTACCTATGCTGTTCAAGCAGCGGCTGAGTTTGCAGAACATGCAAGCTTAGCTGCCAGAGATGTTGTAGAACTTTCAAGGCAATATTGTGATGATCATGGTGGTACATACCACTTAGGTTTCAAGGATAAAAGGTTGGAACATGGGCAATTATTTCCTGGAGAGGGTAGTGGTAATTTTTCTGTTGGCAGGCAGAATTGGAACATGAAATTTAAGGATGCTACCTGTGCTGCTCAAGCCGCGGCTGAGTTTGCAGAATATGCAAGCCTAGATGCCATAGCTGTTGTAGAACTTTCAAGGCAATATTGTGTTGATGATAGTGGTTCATGCCACTTAGGATTCAAGAATGATAGGTTGGAACATGGGCAATCATTTCCTTGAGATGGTAATGGTAATTTTTCTATTGGCAGGAAGAATTGGAACATGAAATTTAAGGATGCTACCTCTGCTGCTCAAGTAGCGACTGAATTTGCAGAACATGCAAGCCTAGCTGCCAGAGCTATTGTAGAACTTTCAAGGCAATATTGTTTTGATGATGGTGGTTCATTCCACTTAGTTTTCAAGGATGGAAGCTTGGAACATGGGCAATCATTTCCTTGAGATTGTAATTTAAATTTTTCTGTTGGCAGGCGGTATTGGAACATGAAATTTAAGGAAGCTACCTCTGTTACTCAAGCCGCAGCTGAGTTTGCAGAACATGCAAGCCTAGCTGCCATAGCTGTTGTAGAACTTTCAAGGCAATATTGTGTTGATGATAGTGGTTCATGCCACTTAAGTTTCAAGGATAAATGGTTGGAACATGGGCAATCATTTCCTGGAGATGGTAATGGTAATTTTTCTGTTGGCAAGCAGAAGTGGAACATGAAATTTAAGGATGCTACCTATTTTGCTCAAGCAGCGGCTGAGTTTGCAGAACATGCAAGCCTAGCTGCCAGAGCTGTTGTAGAACTTTCAAGGCAATATTGGGTTGATGATGGTGGTTCATGCCACTTAGGTTTCAAGGATAAAAGGTTGGAACATGGGCAATCATTTCCTAGAGAGGGTAATGGTAATTTTTCTGTTGGCAGGCAGAATTGGAACATGAAATTTAAGGATGCTACCTCTGTTACTCAAGCCGCGGCTGAGTTTGCAGAACATGCAAGCCTAGCTGCCATAGCTGTTGTAGAACTTTCAAGGCAATATTGTGTTGATGATAGTTGTTCATGCCACTTAGGTTTCAAGGATAAAAGGTTGGAACATGGGCAATCATTTCCTGGAGATGGTAATGGTAATTTTTCTATTGGCAGGTAGAATTGGAACATGAAATTTAAGGATACTACCTCTGCTGCTCAAGCAGCGGTTGAGTTTGCAGAACATGCAGGCCTAGCTGCCAGAGCTATTGTAGAAATTCAAGGCAATACTGTGTTGATGATGGTGGTTCATGCCACATAGTTTTCAAGGATGAAAGGTTGGAACATGGGCAATCATTTCCTTGAGATGGTAATGGTAATTTTTTTCTGTTGGCAGGTAGAATTGGAACATAAAATGTAAGGATGCTACCTCTGCTGCTCAATTAGCGACTGAGTTTGCAGAACATGCAAGCCTAGCTGCCAGAGCTGTTGTAGAAATGTCAAGGCAATATTTTAGTTGATGGTGGTGGTTCATGCCACTTAGGTTTCAAGGATAAAAGGTTGGAACATGGGCATTCATTTCCTGGAGATGGTAAATTTTCTATTGGCAGGCACAATTGGAACATGAAATTTAAGGATGCAACCTCTGCTGCTCAAGTAGCGGTTGAGTTTGTAAAACATCCAAGCCTAGCTGCTAGAGCTGTTGTAGAACTTTCAGGGCAATATTGTGTTGATGATGGTGGTTCATGCAACTTAGTTTTCAAGGATGAAAGGTTGGAACATGGGCAATCATTTCCTTGAGATGGTAATGTTAATTTTTCTGTTGGCAGGCAGAATTGGAACATGAAATTTAAGGATGCTACCTCTGCTGCTTAAGTAGCGACTGAGTTTGCAGAACATGCAAGCCAAGCTCCCAGAGCTGTTGTAGAACATTCAAGGCAATATTGTGTTGATGATGGTGGTTCATGCCACTTAGTTTTCAAGGATGAAAGGTTGGAACATGGGCAATCATTTCCTTGAGATGGTAATGAAATTTAAGGATGCTACCTATGCTGCTCAAGCAGCGGCTGAGTTTGAAGAACATGCAAGCTTAGCTGCCATAGCTGTTGTAGAACTTTCAAGGCAATATTGTGATGATGATGGTGGTATATACCACTTAGGTTTCAAGGATGGAAGGTTGGAACATGGGCAATCATTTGCTTGAGATGGTAATGTTAATTTTTCTGTTGGCAGGAAGAATTGGAACATGAAATTTAAGGATGCTACCTCTGCTGCTCAAGTAGCGACTGAATTTGCAGAACATGCAAGCCTAGCTGCCAGAGCTGTTGTAGAACTTTCAAGGCAATATTTTAGTTGATGACGGCGGTTCATGCCACTTAGGTTTCAAGGATAAAAGGTTGGAACATGGGCATTCATTTCCTTGAGATGGTAATGAAATTTAAGGATGCTACCTATGCTGCTCAAGCAGCGGCTGAGTTTGTAGAACATGCAAGCTTAGCTGCCATAGCTGTTGTAGAACTTTCAAGGCAATATTGTGATGATGATGGTGGTATATACTACTTAGGTTTCAAGGATGGAAGGTTGGAACATGGGCAATCATTTGCTTAAGATGGTAATGTTAATTTTTCTATTGGCAGGAAGAATTGGAACATGAAATTTAAGGATGCTACCTCTGCTGCTCAAGTAGCGACTGAATTTGCAGAACATGCAAGCCTAGCTGCCAGAGCTATTGTAGAACTTTCAAGGCAATATTTTAGTTGATGATAGTGGTTCATGCCACTTAGGTTTCAAGGATAAAAGGTTGGAACACGGGCATTCATTTCCTTGAGATGGTAATGAAATTTAAGGATGCTACCTATGCTGCTCAAGCAGCGGCTGAGTTTGCAGAACATGCAAGCTTAGCTGCCATAGCTGTTGTAGAACTTTCAAGGCAATATTGTGATGATGATGGTGGTATATACCACTTAGGTTTCAAGGATGGAAGGTTGGAACATGGGCAATCATTTGCTTGTGATGGCAATGTTAATTTTTCTATTGGCAGGAAGAATTGGAACATGAAATTTAAGGATGCTACCTCTGCTGCTCAAGTAGCGACTGAATTTGCAGAACATGCAAGCCTAGCTGCCAGAGCTATTGTAGAACTTTCAAGGCAATATTTTAGTTGATGATAGTGGTTCATGCCACTTAGGTTTCAAGGATAAAAGGTTGGAACACGGGCATTCATTTCCTTGAGATGGTAATGAAATTTAAGGATGCTACCTATGCTGCTCAAGCAGCGGCTGAGTTTGCAGAACATGCAAGCTTAGCTGCCATAGCTGTTGTAGAACTTTCAAGGCAATATTGTGATGATGATGGTGGTATATACCACTTAGGTTTCAAGGATGGAAGGTTGGAACATGGGCAATCATTTGCTTGAGATGGTAATGTTAATTTTTCTATTGGCAGGAAGAATTGGAACATGAAATTTAAGGATGCTACCTCTGCTGCTCAAGTAGCGACTGAATTTGCAGAACATGCAAGCCTAGCTGCCAGAGCTATTGTAGAACTTTCAAGGCAATATTTTAGTTGATGATAGTGGTTCATGCCACTTAGGTTTCAAGGATAAAAGGTTGGAACACGGGCATTCATTTCCTTGAGATGGTAATGAAATTTAAGGATGCTACCTATGCTGCTCAAGCAGCGGCTGAGTTTGCAGAACATGCAAGCTTAGCTGCCATAGCTGTTGTAGAACTTTCAAGGCAATATTGTGATGATGATGGTGGTATATACCACTTAGGTTTCAAGGATGGAAGGTTGGAACATGGGCAATCATTTGCTTGTGATGGCAATGTTAATTTTTCTATTGGCAGGAAGAATTGGAACATGAAATTTAAGGATGCTACCTCTGCTGCTCAAGTAGCGACTGAATTTGCAGAACATGCAAGCCTAGCTGCCAGAGCTATTGTAGAACTTTCAAGGCAATATTGTTTTGATGATGGTGGTTCATTCCACTTAGTTTTCAAGGATGGAAGCTTGGAACATGGGCAATCATTTCCTTGAGATTGTAATTTAAATTTTTCTGTTGGCAGGCGGTATTGGAACATGAAATTTAAGGAAGCTACCTCTGTTACTCAAGCCGCAGCTGAGTTTGCAGAACATGCAAGCCTAGCTGCCATAGCTGTTGTAGAACTTTCAAGGCAATATTGTGTTGATGATAGTGGTTCATGCCACTTAAGTTTCAAGGATAAATGGTTGGAACATGGGCAATCATTTCCTGGAGATGGTAATGGTAATTTTTCTATTGGCAGGTAGAATTGGAACATGAAATTTAAGGATACTACCTCTGCTGCTCAAGCAGCGGTTGAGTTTGCAGAACATGCAGGCCTAGCTGCCAGAGCTATTGTAGAAATTCAAGGCAATACTGTGTTGATGATGGTGGTTCATGCCACATAGTTTTCAAGGATGAAAGGTTGGAACATGGGCAATCATTTCCTTGAGATGGTAATGGTAATTTTTTTCTGTTGGCAGGTAGAATTGGAACATAAAATGTAAGGATGCTACCTCTGCTGCTCAATTAGCGACTGAGTTTGCAGAACATGCAAGCCTAGCTGCCAGAGCTGTTGTAGAAATGTCAAGGCAATATTTTAGTTGATGGTGGTGGTTCATGCCACTTAGGTTTCAAGGATAAAAGGTTGGAACATGGGCATTCATTTCCTGGAGATGGTAAATTTTCTATTGGCAGGCACAATTGGAACATGAAATTTAAGGATGCAACCTCTGCTGCTCAAGTAGCGGTTGAGTTTGTAAAACATCCAAGCCTAGCTGCTAGAGCTGTTGTAGAACTTTCAGGGCAATATTGTGTTGATGATGGTGGTTCATGCCACTTAGTTTTCAAGGATGAAAGGTTGGAACATGGGCAATCATTTCCTTGAGATGGTAATGTTAATTTTTCTGTTGGCAGGCAGAATTGGAACATGAAATTTAAGTATGCTACCTCTGCTGCTCAAGTAGCGACTGAGTTTGCAGAACATGCAAGCCAAGCTCCCAGAGCTGTTGTAGAACTTTCAAGGCAATATTGTGTTGATGATGGTGGTTCATGCCACTTAGTTTTCAAGGATGAAAGGTTGGAACATGGGCAATCATTTCCTTGAGATGGTAATGAAATTTAAGGATGCTACCTATGCTGCTCAAGCAACGGCTGAGTTTGCAGAACATGCAAGCTTAGCTGCCATAGCTGTTGTAGAACTTTCAAGGCAATATTGTGATGATGATGGTGGTATATACCACTTAGGTTTCAAGGATGGAAGGTTGGAACATGGGCAATCATTTGCTTGAGATGGTAATGTTAATTTTTCTGTTGGCAGGAAGAATTGGAACATGAAATTTAAGGATGCTACCTCTGCTGCTCAAGTAGCGACTGAATTTGAAGAACATGCAAGCCTAGCTGCCAGAGCTGTTGTAGAACTTTCAAGGCAATATTTTAGTTGATGATGGTGGTTCATGCCACTTAGGTTTCAAGGATAAAAGTTTGGAACATGGGCATTCATTTCCTTGAGATGGTAATGAAATTTAAGGATGCTACCTATGGTGCTCAAGCAGCGGCTGAGTTTGCAGAACATGCAAGCTTAGCTGCCATAGCTGTTGTAGAACTTTCAAGGCAATATTGTGATGATGATGGTGGTATATACCACTTAGGTTTCAAGGATGAAAGGTTGGAACATGGGCAATCATTTCCTGGAGATGGTAATGGTAATTTTTCTGTTGGCAGGTAGAATTGGAACATGAAATTTAAGGATGCTACCTCTGTTGCTCAAGCAGCGGTTGAGTTTGCAGAACATGCAGGCCTAGCTGCCAGAGCTATTGTAGAACTTTCAAGAAAATACTGTGTTGATGATGGTGGTTCATGCCACATAGTTTTCAAGGATGAAAGGTTGGAACATGGGCAATCATTTCCTTGAGATGGTAATGGTAATTTTTCTGTTGGCAGGTAGAATTGGAACATGAAATTTAAGGATGCTACCTCTGCTGTTCAATTAGCGACTGAGTTTGCAGAACATGCAAGCCTAGCTGCCAGAGCTGTTGTAGAACTTTCAAGGCAATACTGTTTTGATGATGGTGGTTCATTCCACTTAGTTTTCAAGGATGGAAGGTTGGAACATGGGCAATCATTTCCTTGAGATGGTAATGTTAATTTTTCTATTGGCAGGCAAATATTGGAACATGAAATTTAAGGATGCTACCTCTACTGCTCAAGCAGCGGCTGATTTTGGAGAACATGCAAGCCTAGCTGCCAGAACTATTGGAGAACTTTCAAGGCAATATTGTGTTGATGATAGTGGTTCATGCCACTTAGGATTCAAGGATTACAGGTTGGAACATGGGCAAGCATTTCCTGGAGATGGTAATGGTTATTTTTCCGTTGGCAAGCAGAATTGGAACATGAAATTTAAGGATGCTACCTATTTTGCTCAAGCAGCGGCTGAGTTTGCAGAACATGCAAGCCTAGCTACCAGAGCTGTTGTAGAACTTTCAAGGAAATATTGTGTTGATGATGGTGGTTCATGCCACTTAGGTTTCAAGGATAAAAGGTTGGAACATGGGCAATCATTTCCTAGAGAGGGTAATGGTAATTTTTCTTTTGGCAGGCAGAATTGGAACATGAAATTTAAGGATGCTACCTCTGTTACTCAAGCCGCGGCTGAGCTTGCAGAACATGCAAGCCTAGCTGCCATAGCTGTTGTAGAACTTTCAAGGCAATATTGTGTTGATGATAGTGGTTCATGCCACTTAGGTTTCAAGGATGAAAGGTTAGTACATGGGCAATCATTTCCTGGAGATGGTAATGGTTATTTTTATGTTGGCAGGTAGAATTGGAACATGAAATTTAAGGATGCTACCTCTGCTGCTCAAGCAGCGGTTGAGTTTGCAGAACATGCAAGCCTAGCTGCCAGAGCTATTGTAGAACTTTCAAGGCAATATTGTGTTGATGATGGTGGTTCATGCCACATAGTTTTCAAGGATGAAAGGTTGGAACATGGGCAATCATTTCCTTGAGATGGTAATGGTAATTTTTCTGTTGGCAGGTAGAATTGGAACTTGAAATTTAAGGATGCTACCTCTGCTGTTCAATTAGCGACTGAGTTTGCAAAACATGCAAGCCTAGCTGCCAGAGCTGTTGTAGAACTTTCAAGGCAATATTTTAGTTGATGGTGGTGGTTCATGCCACTTAGGTTTCAAGGATAAAAGGTTGGAACATGGGCATTCATTTCCTGGAGATGGTAAATTTTCTATTGGCAGGCACAATTGGAACATGAAATTTAAGGATGCTATCTCTGCTGCTCAAGTAGCGGCTGAGTTTGCAAAACATCCAAGCATAGCTGCCAGAGCTGTTGTAGAACTTTCAGGGCAATATTGTGTTGATGATGGTGGTTCATGCCACTTAGTTTTCAAGGATGAAAGGTTGGAACATGGGCAATCATTTCCTTGAGATGGTAATGTTAATTTTTCTGTTGGCAGGCAGAATTGGACCATGAAATTTAAGAATGCTACCTCTGCTGCTCAAGTAGCGACTGAGTTTACAGTACATACAAGCCTAGCTGCTAGAGCTATTGTAGAACTTTCAAGGCAATATTGTGTTGATGATGGTGGTTCATGCCACTTAGTTTTCAAGGATGAAAGGTTGGAACATAGGCAATCATTTCCATGAGATGGTAATGAAATTGAAGGATGCTACCTATGCTACTCAAGCAGGGGCTGAGTTTGCAGAACATGCAAGCTTAGCTGCCATAGCTATTGTAGAACATTCAAGGCAATATTGTGATGATGATGGTGGTACATACCACTTAGGTTTCAAGGATGGAAGGTTGGAACATGGGCAATCATTTCCTAGAGATGGTAATGTTAATTTTTCTGTTGGCAGGAAGAATTGGAACATGAAATTTAAGGATGCTACCTCTGCTGGTCAAGTAGCGACTGAATTTGTAGAACATGCAAGCCTAGCTACCAGAGCAGTTATAGAACTTTCAAGGCAATATTGTGTTGCTGATGGTGGTTCATTCCACTTAGTTTTCAAGGATGGAAGGTTGGAACATGGGCAATCATTTCCTTGAGATGGTAATGTTAATTTTTCTGTTGGCAGGAAGAATTGGAACATGAAATTTAAGGATGCTACCTCTGCTGCTCAAGTAGCGACTGAATTTGAAGAACATGCAAGCCTAGCTGCCAGAGCTGTTGTAGAACTTTCAAGGCAATATTTTAGTTGATGATGGTGGTTCATGCCACTTAGGTTTCAAGGATAAAAGTTTGGAACATGGGCATTCATTTCCTTGAGATGGTAATGAAATTTAAGGATGCTACCTATGGTGCTCAAGCAGCGGCTGAGTTTGCAGAACATGCAAGCTTAGCTGCCATAGCTGTTGTAGAACTTTCAAGGCAATATTGTGATGATGATGGTGGTATATACCACTTAGGTTTCAAGGATGAAAGGTTGGAACATGGGCAATCATTTCCTGGAGATGGTAATGGTAATTTTTCTGTTGGCAGGTAGAATTGGAACATGAAATTTAAGGATGCTACCTCTGTTGCTCAAGCAGCGGTTGAGTTTGCAGAACATGCAGGCCTAGCTGCCAGAGCTATTGTAGAACTTTCAAGAAAATACTGTGTTGATGATGGTGGTTCATGCCACATAGTTTTCAAGGATGAAAGGTTGGAACATGGGCAATCATTTCCTTGAGATGGTAATGGTAATTTTTCTGTTGGCAGGTAGAATTGGAACATGAAATTTAAGGATGCTACCTCTGCTGTTCAATTAGCGACTGAGTTTGCAGAACATGCAAGCCTAGCTGCCAGAGCTGTTGTAGAACTTTCAAGGCAATACTGTTTTGATGATGGTGGTTCATTCCACTTAGTTTTCAAGGATGGAAGGTTGGAACATGGGCAATCATTTCCTTGAGATGGTAATGTTAATTTTTCTATTGGCAGGCAATATTGGAACATGAAATTTAAGGATGCTACCTCTACTGCTCAAGCAGCGGCTGAGTTTGGAGAACATGCAAGCCTAGCTGCCAGAACTATTGGAGAACTTTCAAGGCAATATTGTGTTGATGATAGTGGTTCATGCCACTTAGGATTCAAGGATTACAGGTTGGAACATGGGCAAGCATTTCCTGGAGATGGTAATGGTTATTTTTCCGTTGGCAAGCAGAATTGGAACATGAAATTTAAGGATGCTACCTATTTTGCTCAAGCAGCGGCTGAGTTTGCAGAACATGCTAGCCTAGCTACCAGAGCTGTTGTAGAACTTTCAAGGAAATATTGTGTTGATGATGGTGGTTCATGCCACTTAGGTTTCAAGGATAAAAGGTTGGAACATGGGCAATCATTTCCTAGAGAGGGTAATGGTAATTTTTCTTTTGGCAGGCAGAATTGGAACATGAAATTTAAGGATGCTACCTCTGTTACTCAAGCCGCGGCTGAGCTTGCAGAACATGCAAGCCTAGCTGCCATAGCTGTTGTAGAACTTTCAAGGCAATATTGTGTTGATGATAGTGGTTCATGCCACTTAGGTTTCAAGGATGAAAGGTTAGTACATGGGCAATCATTTCCTGGAGATGGTAATGGTTATTTTTATGTTGGCAGGTAGAATTGGAACATGAAATTTAAGGATGCTACCTCTGCTGCTCAAGCAACGGTTGAGTTTGCAGAACATGCAGGCCTAGCTGCCAGAGCTATTGTAGAACTTTCAAGGAAATACTGTGTTGATGATGGTGGTTCATGCCATATAGTTTTCAAGGATGAAAGGTTGGAACATGGGCAATCATTTCCTTGAGATGGTAATGGTAATTTTTCTGTTGGCAGGTAGAATTGGAACTTGAAATTTAAGGATGCTACCTCTGCTGTTCAATTAGCAACTGAGTTTGCAAAACATGCAAGCCTAGCTGCCAGAGCTGTTGTAGAACTTTCAAGGCAATATTTTAGTTGATGGTGGTGGTTCATGCCACTTAGGTTTCAAGGATAAAAGGTTGGAACATGGGCATTCATTTCCTGGAGATGGTAAATTTTCTATTGGCAGGCACAATTGGAACATGAAATTTAAGGATGCTATCTCTGCTGCTCAAGTAGCGGCTGAGTTTGCAAAACATCCAAGCATAGCTGCCAGAGCTGTTGTAGAACTTTCAGGGCAATATTGTGTTGATGATGGTGGTTCATGCCACTTAGTTTTCAAGGATGAAAGGTTGGAACATGGGCAATCATTTCCTTGAGATGGTAATGTTAATTTTTCTGTTGGCAGGCAGAATTGGACCATGAAATTTAAGAATGCTACCTCTGCTGCTCAAGTAGCGACTGAGTTTACAGTACATACAAGCCTAGCTGCTAGAGCTATTGTAGAACTTTCAAGGCAATATTGTGTTGATGATGGTGGTTCATGCCACTTAGTTTTCAAGGATGAAAGGTTGGAACATAGGCAATCATTTCCATGAGATGGTAATGAAATTGAAGGATGCTACCTATGCTACTCAAGCAGGGGCTGAGTTTGCAGAACATGCAAGCTTAGCTGCCATAGCTATTGTAGAACATTCAAGGCAATATTGTGATGATGATGGTGGTACATACCACTTAGGTTTCAAGGATGGAAGGTTGGAACATGGGCAATCATTTCCTAGAGATGGTAATGTTAATTTTTCTGTTGGCAGGAAGAATTGGAACATGAAATTTAAGGATGCTACCTCTGCTGGTCAAGTAGCGACTGAATTTGTAGAACATGCAAGCCTAGCTACCAGAGCAGTTATAGAACTTTCAAGGCAATATTGTGTTGCTGATGGTGGTTCATTCCACTTAGTTTTCAAGGATGGAAGATTGGAACATGGGCAATCATTTCCTTGAGATGGTAATGTTAATTTTTCTGTTGGCAGGCAGTATTGGAACATGAAATTTAAGGATGCTACCTCTACTGCTCAAGCAGCGGCTGAGTTTGGAGAACATGCAAGCTTAGCTGCCAGAACTATTGGAGAACTTTCAAGGCAATATTGTGTTGATGATAGTTGTTCATGCCACTTAGGTTTCAAGGATAAAAAGTTGGAACATGGGCATTCATTTCCTGGAGATGGTAAATTTTCTATTCGCAGGCACAATTGGAACATGAAATTTAAGGATGCTACCTCTGCTTCTCAAGTAGCGGCTGAGTTTGCAGAACATCCAAGCCTAGCTGCCAGAGCTGTTGTAGAACGTTCAACGCAATACTGTGTTGATGGTGGTGGTTCATGCAACTTAGGTTTCAAGGATGAAAGGTTGGAACATGGGCAATCATTTCTTGGAGATGGTAATGCTAATTATTCTATTGGCAGGCAGAATTGGAACATGAAATTTAAGGATGCTACCTCTGCTGCTCAAGTAGCGACTGAGTTTGCAGTACATGCAAGCCTAGCTGCCAGAGCTATTGTAGAACTTTCAAGGCAATATTGTTTTGATGATGGTGGTTCATTCCACTTAGTTTACAAGGATGGAAGGTTGGAACATGGGCAATCATTTCCTGGAGATGGTAATGGTTATTTTTCCGTTGGCAAGCAGAATTGGAACATGAAATTTAAGGATGCTACCTATTTTGCTCAAGCAGCGGCTGAGTTTGCAGAACATGCTAGCCTAGCTACCAGAGCTGTTGTAGAACTTTCAAGGAAATATTGTGTTGATGATGGTGGTTCATGCCACTTAGGTTTCAAGGATAAAAGGTTGGAACATGGGCAATCATTTCCTAGAGAGGGTAATGGTAATTTTTCTTTTGGCAGGCAGAATTGGAACATGAAATTTAAGGATGCTACCTCTGTTACTCAAGCCGCGGCTGAGCTTGCAGAACATGCAAGCCTAGCTGCCATAGCTGTTGTAGAACTTTCAAGGCAATATTGTGTTGATGATAGTGGTTCATGCCACTTAGGTTTCAAGGATGAAAGGTTAGTACATGGGCAATCATTTCCTGGAGATGGTAATGGTTATTTTTATGTTGGCAGGTAGAATTGGAACATGAAATTTAAGGATGCTACCTCTGCTGCTCAAGCAACGGTTGAGTTTGCAGAACATGCAGGCCTAGCTGCCAGAGCTATTGTAGAACTTTCAAGGAAATACTGTGTTGATGATGGTGGTTCATGCCATATAGTTTTCAAGGATGAAAGGTTGGAACATGGGCAATCATTTCCTTGAGATGGTAATGGTAATTTTTCTGTTGGCAGGTAGAATTGGAACTTGAAATTTAAGGATGCTACCTCTGCTGTTCAATTAGCAACTGAGTTTGCAAAACATGCAAGCCTAGCTGCCAGAGCTGTTGTAGAACTTTCAAGGCAATATTTTAGTTGATGGTGGTGGTTCATGCCACTTAGGTTTCAAGGATAAAAGGTTGGAACATGGGCATTCATTTCCTGGAGATGGTAAATTTTCTATTGGCAGGCACAATTGGAACATGAAATTTAAGGATGCTATCTCTGCTGCTCAAGTAGCGGCTGAGTTTGCAAAACATCCAAGCATAGCTGCCAGAGCTGTTGTAGAACTTTCAGGGCAATATTGTGTTGATGATGGTGGTTCATGCCACTTAGTTTTCAAGGATGAAAGGTTGGAACATGGGCAATCATTTCCTTGAGATGGTAATGTTAATTTTTCTGTTGGCAGGCAGAATTGGACCATGAAATTTAAGAATGCTACCTCTGCTGCTCAAGTAGCGACTGAGTTTACAGTACATACAAGCCTAGCTGCTAGAGCTATTGTAGAACTTTCAAGGCAATATTGTGTTGATGATGGTGGTTCATGCCACTTAGTTTTCAAGGATGAAAGGTTGGAACATAGGCAATCATTTCCATGAGATGGTAATGAAATTGAAGGATGCTACCTATGCTACTCAAGCAGGGGCTGAGTTTGCAGAACATGCAAGCTTAGCTGCCATAGCTATTGTAGAACATTCAAGGCAATATTGTGATGATGATGGTGGTACATACCACTTAGGTTTCAAGGATGGAAGGTTGGAACATGGGCAATCATTTCCTAGAGATGGTAATGTTAATTTTTCTGTTGGCAGGAAGAATTGGAACATGAAATTTAAGGATGCTACCTCTGCTGGTCAAGTAGCGACTGAATTTGTAGAACATGCAAGCCTAGCTACCAGAGCAGTTATAGAACTTTCAAGGCAATATTGTGTTGCTGATGGTGGTTCATTCCACTTAGTTTTCAAGGATGGAAGGTTGGAACATGGGCAATCATTTCCTTGAGATGGTAATGTTAATTTTTCTGTTGGCAGGCAGTATTGGAACATGAAATTTAAGGATGCTACCTCTACTGCTCAAGCAGCGGCTGAGTTTGGAGAACATGCAAGCTTAGCTGCCAGAACTATTGGAGAACTTTCAAGGCAATATTGTGTTGATGATAGTTGTTCATGCCACTTAGGTTTCAAGGATAAAAAGTTGGAACATGGGCATTCATTTCCTGGAGATGGTAAATTTTCTATTCGCAGGCACAATTGGAACATGAAATTTAAGGATGCTACCTCTGCTTCTCAAGTAGCGGCTGAGTTTGCAGAACATCCAAGCCTAGCTGCCAGAGCTGTTGTAGAACGTTCAACGCAATACTGTGTTGATGGTGGTGGTTCATGCAACTTAGGTTTCAAGGATGAAAGGTTGGAACATGGGCAATCATTTCTTGGAGATGGTAATGCTAATTATTCTATTGGCAGGCAGAATTGGAACATGAAATTTAAGGATGCTACCTCTGCTGCTCAAGTAGCGACTGAGTTTGCAGTACATGCAAGCCTAGCTGCCAGAGCTATTGTAGAACTTTCAAGGCAATATTGTTTTGATGATGGTGGTTCATTCCACTTAGTTTACAAGGATGGAAGGTTGGAACATGGGCAATCATTTCCTGGAGATGGTAATGGTTATTTTTCCGTTGGCAAGCAGAATTGGAACATGAAATTTAAGGATGCTACCTATTTTGCTCAAGCAGCGGCTGAGTTTGCAGAACATGCTAGCCTAGCTACCAGAGCTGTTGTAGAACTTTCAAGGAAATATTGTGTTGATGATGGTGGTTCATGCCACTTAGGTTTCAAGGATAAAAGGTTGGAACATGGGCAATCATTTCCTAGAGAGGGTAATGGTAATTTTTCTTTTGGCAGGCAGAATTGGAACATGAAATTTAAGGATGCTACCTCTGTTACTCAAGCCGCGGCTGAGCTTGCAGAACATGCAAGCCTAGCTGCCATAGCTGTTGTAGAACTTTCAAGGCAATATTGTGTTGATGATAGTGGTTCATGCCACTTAGGTTTCAAGGATGAAAGGTTAGTACATGGGCAATCATTTCCTGGAGATGGTAATGGTTATTTTTATGTTGGCAGGTAGAATTGGAACATGAAATTTAAGGATGCTACCTCTGCTGCTCAAGCAACGGTTGAGTTTGCAGAACATGCAGGCCTAGCTGCCAGAGCTATTGTAGAACTTTCAAGGAAATACTGTGTTGATGATGGTGGTTCATGCCATATAGTTTTCAAGGATGAAAGGTTGGAACATGGGCAATCATTTCCTTGAGATGGTAATGGTAATTTTTCTGTTGGCAGGTAGAATTGGAACTTGAAATTTAAGGATGCTACCTCTGCTGTTCAATTAGCAACTGAGTTTGCAAAACATGCAAGCCTAGCTGCCAGAGCTGTTGTAGAACTTTCAAGGCAATATTTTAGTTGATGGTGGTGGTTCATGCCACTTAGGTTTCAAGGATAAAAGGTTGGAACATGGGCATTCATTTCCTGGAGATGGTAAATTTTCTATTGGCAGGCACAATTGGAACATGAAATTTAAGGATGCTATCTCTGCTGCTCAAGTAGCGGCTGAGTTTGCAAAACATCCAAGCATAGCTGCCAGAGCTGTTGTAGAACTTTCAGGGCAATATTGTGTTGATGATGGTGGTTCATGCCACTTAGTTTTCAAGGATGAAAGGTTGGAACATGGGCAATCATTTCCTTGAGATGGTAATGTTAATTTTTCTATTGGCAGGCAGAATTGGACCATGAAATTTAAGAATGCTACCTCTGCTGCTCAAGTAGCGACTGAGTTTACAGTACATACAAGCCTAGCTGCTAGAGCTATTGTAGAACTTTCAAGGCAATATTGTGTTGATGATGGTGGTTCATGCCACTTAGTTTTCAAGGATGAAAGGTTGGAACATAGGCAATCATTTCCATGAGATGGTAATGAAATTGAAGGATGCTACCTATGCTACTCAAGCAGGGGCTGAGTTTGCAGAACATGCAAGCTTAGCTGCCATAGCTATTGTAGAACATTCAAGGCAATATTGTGATGATGATGGTGGTACATACCACTTAGGTTTCAAGGATGGAAGGTTGGAACATGGGCAATCATTTCCTAGAGATGGTAATGTTAATTTTTCTGTTGGCAGGAAGAATTGGAACATGAAATTTAAGGATGCTACCTCTGCTGGTCAAGTAGCGACTGAATTTGTAGAACATGCAAGCCTAGCTACCAGAGCTGTTATAGAACTTTCAAGGCAATATTGTGTTGCTGATGGTGGTTCATTCCACTTAGTTTTCAAGGATGGAAGGTTGGAACATGGGCAATCATTTCCTTGAGATGGTAATGTTAATTTTTCTGTTGGCAGGCAGTATTGGAACATGAAATTTAAGGATGCTACCTCTACTGCTCAAGCAGCGGCTGAGTTTGGAGAACATGCAAGCTTAGCTGCCAGAACTATTGGAGAACTTTCAAGGCAATATTGTGTTGATGATAGTTGTTCATGCCACTTAGGTTTCAAGGATAAAAAGTTGGAACATGGGCATTCATTTCCTGGAGATGGTAAATTTTCTATTCGCAGGCACAATTGGAACATGAAATTTAAGGATGCTACCTCTGCTTCTCAAGTAGCGGCTGAGTTTGCAGAACATCCAAGCCTAGCTGCCAGAGCTGTTGTAGAACGTTCAACGCAATACTGTGTTGATGGTGGTGGTTCATGCAACTTAGGTTTCAAGGATGAAAGGTTGGAACATGGGCAATCATTTCTTGGAGATGGTAATGCTAATTATTCTATTGGCAGGCAGAATTGGAACATGAAATTTAAGGATGCTACCTCTGCTGCTCAAGTAGCGACTGAGTTTGCAGTACATGCAAGCCTAGCTGCCAGAGCTATTGTAGAACTTTCAAGGCAATATTGTTTTGATGATGGTGGTTCATTCCACTTAGTTTACAAGGATGGAAGGTTGGAACATGGGCAATCATTTCCTTGAGATGGTAATGAAATTTAAGTATGCTACCTATGCTGTTCAAGTAGCGGCTGAGTTTGCAGAACATGCAAGCTTAGCTGCCAGAGATGTTGTAGAACTTTCAAGGCAATATTGTGATGATGATGGTGGTACATACCACTTAGGTTTCAAGGATAAAAGGTTGGAACATGGGCAATTATTTCATGGAGAGGGTAGTGGTAATTTTTCTGTTGGCAGGCAGAATTGGAACATGAAATTTAAGGATGCTACCTCTGCTGCTCAAGCCGCGGCTGAGTTTGCAGAACATGCAAGCCTAGATGCCATAGCTGTTGTAGAACTTTCAAGGCCATATTGTGTTGATGATAGTGGTTCATGCCACTTAGGTTTCAAGGATGATAGGTTGGAACATGGGCAATCATTTCCTTGAGATGGTAATGGTAATTTTTCTATTGGCAGGCAGAATTGGAACATGAAATTTAAGGATGCTACCTCTGCTGCTCAAGTAGCGACTGAATTTGCAGAACATGCAAGCCTAGCTGCCAGAGCTATTGTAGAACTTTCAAGGCAATATTGTTTTGATGATGGTGGTTCATTCCACTTAGTTTACAAGGATGGAAGGTTGGAACATGGGCAATCATTTCCTTGAGATGGTAATTTTAATTTTTCTGTTGGCAGGCAGTATTGGAACATGAAATTTAAGGAAGCTACCACTGTTACTCAAGCCGCGGCTGAGTTTGCAGAACATGCAAGCCTAGCTGCCATAGCTATTGTAGAACTTTGAAGGCAATATTGTGTTGATGATAGTGGTTCATGCCACTTAGGTTTCAAGGATGAATGGTTGGAACATGGGCAATCATTTCCTGGAGATGGTAATGGTAATTTTTCTGTTGGCAAGCAGAATTGGAACATGAAATTTAAGGATGCTACCTATTTTGCTCAAGCAGCGGCTGAGTTTGCAGAACATGCAAGCCTAGCTGCCAGAGCTGTTGTAGAACTTTCAAGGCAATATTGTGTTGATAATGGTGGTTCATGCCACTTAGGTTTCAAGGATGAAAGGTTGGAACATGGGCAAGCATTTCCTTGAGATGGTAATTTTAATTTTTCTGTTGGCAGGCAGTATTGGAACATGAAATTTAAGGAAGCTACCTCTGTTACTCAAGCCGCGGCTGAGTTTGCAGAACATGCAAGCCTAGCTGCCATAGCTGTTGTAGAACTTTCAAGGAAATATTGTGTTGATGATGGTGGTTCATGCCACTTAGGTTTCAAGGATAAAAGGTTGGAACATGGGCAATCATTTCCTAGAGAGGGTAATGGTAATTTTTCTTTTGGCAGGCAGAATTGGAACATGAAATTTAAGGATGCTACCTCTGTTACTCAAGCCGCGGCTGATCTTGCAGAACATGCAAGCCTAGCTGCCATAGCTGTTGTAGAACTTTCAAGGCAATATTGTGTTGATGATAGTGGTTCATGCCACTTAGGTTTCAAGGATGAAAGGTTAGAACATGGGCAATCATTTCCTGGAGATGGTAATGGTTATTTTTATGTTGGCAGGTAGAATTGGAACATGAAATTTAAGGATGCTACCTCTGCTGCTCAAGCAACGGTTGAGTTTGCAGAACATGCAGGCCTAGCTGCCAGAGCTATTGTAGAACTTTCAAGGAAATACTGTGTTGATGATGGTGGTTCATGCCATATAGTTTTCAAGGATGAAAGGTTGGAACATGGGCAATCATTTCCTTAAGATGGTAATGGTAATTTTTCTGTTGGCAGGTAGAATTGGAACTTGAAATTTAAGGATGCTACCTCTGCTGTTCAATTAGCGACTGAGTTTGCAAAACATGCAAGCCTAGCTGCCAGAGCTGTTGTAGAACTTTCAAGGCAATATTTTAGTTGATGGTGGTGGTTCATGCCACTTAGGTTTCAAGGATAAAAGGTTGGAACATGGGCATTCATTTCCTGGAGATGGTAAATTTTCTATTGGCAGGCACAATTGGAACATGAAATTTAAGGATGCTATCTCTGCTGCTCAAGTAGCGGCTGAGTTTGCAAAACATCCAAGCATAGCTGCCAGAGCTGTTGTAGAACTTTCAGGGCAATATTGTGTTGATGATGGTGGTTCATGCCACTTAGTTTTCAAGGATGAAAGGTTGGAACATGGGCAATCATTTCCTTGAGATGGTAATGTTAATTTTTCTGTTGGCAGGCAGAATTGGAACATGAAATTTAAGGATGCTACCTCTGCTGCTCAAGTAGCGACTGAGTTTACAGTACATACAAGCCTAGCTGCTAGAGCTATTGTAGAACTTTCAAGGCAATATTGTGTTGATGATGGTGGTTCATGCCACTTAGTTTTCAAGGATGAAAGGTTGGAACATAGGCAATCATTTCCATGAGATGGTAATGAAATTGAAGGATGCTACCTATGCTACTCAAGCAGGGGCTGAGTTTGCAGAACATGCAAGCTTAGCTGCCATAGCTATTGTAGAACATTCAAGGCAATATTGTGATGATGATGGTGGTACATACCACTTAGGTTTCAAGGATGGAAGGTTGGAACATGGGCAATCATTTCCTAGAGATGGTAATGTTAATTTTTCTGTTGGCAGGAAGAATTGGAACATGAAATTTAAGGATGCTACCTCTGCTGGTCAAGTAGCGACTGAATTTGTAGAACATGCAAGCCTAGCTACCAGAGCTGTTATAGAACTTTCAAGGCAATATTGTGTTGCTGATGGTGGTTCATTCCACTTAGTTTTCAAGGATGGAAGGTTGGAACATGGGCAATCATTTCCTTGAGATGGTAATGTTAATTTTTCTGTTGGCAGGCAGAATTGGACCATGAAATTTAAGAATGCTACCTCTGCTGCTCAAGTAGCGACTGAGTTTACAGTACATACAAGCCTAGCTGCTAGAGCTATTGTAGAACTTTCAAGGCAATATTGTGTTGATGATGGTGGTTCATGCCACTTAGTTTTCAAGGATGAAAGGTTGGAACATTGGCAATCATTTCCATGAGATGGTAATGAAATTGAAGGATGCTACCTATGCTACTCAAGCAGGGGCTGAGTTTGCAGAACATGCAAGCTTAGCTGCCATAGCTATTGTAGAACATTCAAGGCAATATTGTGATGATGATGGTGGTACATACCACTTAGGTTTCAAGGATGGAAGGTTGGAACATGGGCAATCATTTCCTAGAGATGGTAATGTTAATTTTTCTGTTGGCAGGAAGAATTGGAACATGAAATTTAAGGATGCTACCTCTGCTGGTCAAGTAGCGACTGAATTTGTAGAACATGCAAGCCTAGCTACCAGAGCTGTTATAGAACTTTCAAGGCAATATTGTGTTGATGATGGTGGTTCATTCCACTTAGTTTTCAAGGATGGAAGGTTGGAACATGGGCAATCATTTCCTTGAGATGGTAATGTTAATTTTTCTGTTGGCAGGCAGTATTGGAACATGAAATTTAAGGATGCTACCTCTACTGCTCAAGCAGCGGCTGAGTTTGGAGAACATGCAAGCTTAGCTGCCAGAACTATTGGAGAACTTTCAAGGCAATATTGTGTTGATGATAGTTGTTCATGCCACTTAGGTTTCAAGGATAAAAAGTTGGAACATGGGCATTCATTTCCTGGAGATGGTAAATTTTCTATTCGCAGGCACAATTGGAACATGAAATTTAAGGATGCTACCTCTGCTTCTCAAGTAGCGGCTGAGTTTGCAGAACATCCAAGCCTAGCTGCCAGAGCTGTTGTAGAACGTTCAGCGCAATACTGTGTTGATGGTGGTGGTTCATGCAACTTAGGTTTCAAGGATGAAAGGTTGGAACATGGGCAATCATTTCTTGGAGATGGTAATGCTAATTATTCTATTGGCAGGCAGAATTGGAACATGAAATTTAAGGATGCTACCTCTGCTGCTCAAGTAGCGACTGAGTTTGCAGTACATGCAAGCCTAGCTGCTAGAGCTGTTGTAGAACTTTCAAGGCAATATTGTGTTGATGATGGTGGTTCATGCCACTTAGTTTTCAAGGATGAAAGGTTGGAACATGGGCAATCATTTCCTTGAGATGGTAATGAAATTTAAGTATGCTACCTATGCTGTTCAAGCAGCGGCTGAGTTTGTAGAACATGCAAGCTTAGCTGCCAGAGATGTTGTAGAACTTTCAAGGCAATATTGTGATGATGATGGTGGTACATACCACTTAGGTTTCAAGGATAAAAGGTTGGAACATGGGCAATTATTTCATGGAGAGGGTAGTGGTAATTTTTCTGTTGGCAGGCAGAATTGGAACATGAAATTTAAGGATGCTACCTCTGCTGCTCAAGCCGCGGCTGAGTTTGCAGAACATGCAAGCCTAGATGCCATAGCTGTTGTAGAACTTTCAAGGCCATATTGTGTTGATGATAGTGGTTCATGCCACTTAGGTTTCAAGGATGATAGGTTGGAACATGGGCAATCATTTCCTTGAGATGGTAATGGTAATTTTTCTATTGGCAGGCAGAATTGGAACATGAAATTTAAGGATGCTACCTCTGCTGCTCAAGTAGCGACTGAATTTGCAGAACATGCAAGCCTAGCTGCCAGAGCTATTGTAGAACTTTCAAGGCAATATTGTTTTGATGATGGTGGTTCATTCCACTTAGTTTACAAGGATGGAAGGTTGGAACATGGGCAATCATTTCCTTGAGATGGTAATTTTAATTTTTCTGTTGGCAGGCAGTATTGGAACATGAAATTTAAGGAAGCTACCACTGTTACTCAAGCCACGGCTGAGTTTGCAGAACATGCAAGCCTAGCTGCCATAGCTATTGTAGAACTTTGAAGGCAATATTGTGTTGATGATAGTGGTTCATGCCACTTAGGTTTCAAGGATGAATGGTTGGAACATGGGCAATCATTTCCTGGAGATGGTAATGGTAATTTTTCTGTTGGCAAGCAGAATTGGAACATGAAATTTAAGGATGCTACCTATTTTGCTCAAGCAGCGGCTGAGTTTGCAGAACATGCAAGCCTAGCTGCCAGAGCTGTTGTAGAACTTTCAAGGCAATATTGTGTTGATAATGGTGGTTCATGCCACTTAGGTTTCAAGGATGAAAGGTTGGAACATGGGCAAGCATTTCCTTGAGATGGTAATTTTAATTTTTCTGTTGGCAGGCAGTATTGGAACATGAAATTTAAGGAAGCTACCTCTGTTACTCAAGCCGCGGCTGAGTTTGCAGAACATGCAAGCCTAGCTGCCATAGCTATTGTAGAACTTTCAAGGCAATATTGTGTTGATGATAGTGGTTCATGCCACTTAGGTTTCAAGGATTAATGGTTGGTAACATGGGCAATCATTTCCTGGAGATGGTAATGGTAATTTTTCTGTTGGCAAGCAGAATTGGAACATGAAATTTAAGGATGCTACCTATTTTGCTCAAGCAGCGGCTGAGTTTGCAGAACATGCAAGCCTAGCTGCCAGAGCTGTTGTAGAACTTTCAAGGCAATATTGTGTTGATGATAGTGGTTCATGCCACTTAGGTTTCAAGGATGAAAGGTTGGAACATGGGCAAGCATTTCCTGGAGATTGTAATGGTAATTCTTCTGTTGGCAAGCAAAATTGGAACATGAAATTTAAGGATGCTACCTCTACTGCTCAAGCAGCGGCTGAGTTTGGAGAACATTCAAGCCTAGCTGCTAGAGGTGTTGGAGAACTTTCAAGGCAATATTGTGTTGATGATGGTGGTTCATGCCACTTAGGTTTCAAGGATGAAAGGTTGGAACATGGGCAAGCATTTCCTGGAGATTGTAATGGTAATTCTTCTGTTGGCAAGCAGAATTGGAACATGAAATTTAAGGATGCTACCTTTGCTGCTCAAGCAGCGGCTGAGTTTGCAGAACATGCAAGCCTAGCTGCCAGAGCTGTTGTAGAACATTCAAGGCAATATTGTGTTGATGATGGTGTTTCATGCCACTTAGGTTTCAAGGATAAAAGGTTGGAACATGGGCAATCATTTCCTGGAGATGGTAATTTTTCTGTTGGCAGGCAGAATTGGAACATGAAATTTAAGGATGCTACCTCTGCTGCTCAAGCCGCGGCTGAGTTTGCAGAACATGCAAGCCAAGATGCCATAGCTGTTGTAGAACTTTCAAGGCAATATTGTGTTGATGATAGTGGTTCATACCACTTAGGTTTCAAGGATGAAAGGTTGGAACATGGGCAATCATTTCCTTGAGATGGTAATGGTAATTTTTCTATTGGCGGGAAGAATTGGAACATGAAATTAAGGATGCTACCTCTGCTGCTCAAGTAGCGACTGAATTTGCAGAACATGCAAGCCTAGCTGGCAGAGCTGTTGTAGAACTTTCAAGGCAATATTGTGTTGATGATGGTGGTTTATTCCACTTAGTTTTCAAGGATGGAAGGTTGGAACATGGTCAATCATTTCCTTGAGATGGTAATGTTAATTTTTCTGTTGGCAGGCAGTATTGGAACATGAAATTTAAGGATGCTACCTCTGCTGCTCAAGCAGCGGCTGAGTTTGGAGAACATGCAAGTCTAGCTGCTACAGCTGTTGGAGAACTTTCAAGGCAATATTGTGTTGATGATGGTGGTTCATGCCACTTAGGTTTCAAGGATGAAAGGTTGGAACATGGGCAATCATTTCCTGGAGATGGTAATGGTAATTTTTCTGTTGGCAGGTAGAATTGGAACATGATATAAAAAGATGCTACCTATGCTGCTCAAGCAGCGGCTGAGTTTGAAGAACATACAGGCCTAGCTGCCAGAGCTTTTGTAGAACTTTCAAGGCAATACTGTGTTGATGATGGTGGTTCATGCCACTTAGTTTTCAAGGATGAAAGGTTGGAACATGGGCAATCATTTCCTTGAGATGGTAATGGTCATTTTCTATTGTTAGCTAGAATTAGAACATGAAATTTAAGGATGCTACCTCTGCTGCTCAAGCAGCGGCTGAGTTTGCAGAACATCCAAGCCTAGCTGCCAGAGCTGTTGTAGAACTTTCAAGGCAATATTGTGTTGATGATGGTGGTTCATGCCACTTAGGTTTCAAGGGTGAAAGGTTGGAACATGGGCAATCATTTCCTGGAGATGGTAATTCTAATTTTTCTATTGGCAGGCAGAATTGGAAAATGAAATTTAAGGATGCTACCTCTGCTGCTCAAGTAGCGACTGAGTTTGCAGTACATGCAAGCCTAGCTGCAAGAGCTGTTGTAGAACTTTCAAGGCAATATTGTGTTGATGATGGTGGTTCATGCCACTTCGTTTTCAAGGATGAAAGGTTGGAACATGGGCAATCATTTCCTTGAGATGGTAATGAAATTTAAGGATGCTACCTATGCTGCTCAAGCAGCGGCTGAGTTTGCAGAACATGCAAGCTTAGCTGCCAGAGCTGTTGTAGAACTTTCAAGGCAATATTGTGTTGATGATGGTGGTACATACCACTTAGGTTTCAAGGATGAAAGGTTGGAACATGGGCAATAATTTCCTGGAGATGGTAATGGTAATTTTTCTGTTGGCAGGTAGA
Organism: Nicotiana tomentosiformis; assembly: GCF_000390325.3. Classification (NCBI taxonomy): domain Eukaryota; kingdom Viridiplantae; phylum Streptophyta; class Magnoliopsida; order Solanales; family Solanaceae; genus Nicotiana; species Nicotiana tomentosiformis. The sequence continues at coordinate 204,318 of NW_027174627.1, forward strand.
ATTGGAACATAAAATTTAAAGATGCTACCTATGCTGCTCAAGCAGCGGCTGAGTTTGGAGAATATACAGGCCTAGCTGCCAGAGCTGTTGTAGAACTTTCAAGGCAATACTGTGTTGATGATGGTGGTTCATGCCACATAGTCTTCAAGGATGAAAGGTCGGAACATGGGCAACCATTTCCTTGAGATGGTAATCATAATTTTTCTATTAGCAGGCATAATTTGAACATGAAATTTAAGGATGCTACCTCTGCTGCTCAATAGCGACTGAGTTTGCAGAACATGCAAGCCTAGCTGCCAGAGATGTTGTAAAACTTACAAGGCAATATTGTGTTGATGATAGTGGTTCATGCCACTTAGGTTTCAAGGATGAAAGGTTGGAACATGGGCAATCATTTCCTGGAGATGGTAATGGTAATTTTTTTGTTGGCAGGTAGTATTGGAACATGAAATTTAAGGATGCTACCTCTGCTGCTCAAGTAGCGACAGAGTTTGCAGTACATGCAAGCCTAGCTGCTAGAGCTGTTGTAGAACTTTCAAGGCAATATTGTATTGATGATGGTAGTTCATGCCACTTAGTGTTCAAGGATGAAAGGTTGGAACATGGGCAATCATTTCCTTGAGATGGTAATGGTAATTTTTCTATTGGAAAGCAGTATTGGAACATGAAATTTAAGGATGCTACCTCTGCTGCTCAAGCAGCGGCTGAGTTTGGAGAACGTGCAAGCCTAGCTGCCAGAGCTGTTGGAGAACTTTCAAGGCCATATTGTGTTGATGATGATGGTTCATGTCAATTAGGTTTCAAGGGTGAAAGGTTGGAACATGGGCAAGCATTTCCTGGAGATGGTAATGTTAATTTTATCGTTGGCAAGCAGAATTGGAACATGAAATTTAAGGATGCTACCTATGCTGCTCAAGCAGCGGCTGAGTTTGCAGAACATGCAAACCTAGCTGCCAGAGCTGTTTTAGAACTTTCAAGGCAATACTGTGTTGATGATGGTGGTACATGCCACTTAGTTTTCAAGGATGAAAGGTTGGAACATGGGCAATCATTTCCTTGAGATGGTAATGGTAATTTTCTGTTGTTAGGTAGAATTGGAACATGAAATTTAAGGATGCTACCTCTGCTGCTCAAGCAGCGGCTGAGTTTGCAGAACATCCAAGCCTAGCTGCCAGAGCTGTTGTAGAACTTTCAAGGCAATATTGTGTTGATGATGGTGGTTCATGCCACTTAGGTTTCAAGGATGAAAGGTTGGAACATGGGCAATCATTTCCTGGAGATGGTAATTCTAATTTTTCTATTGGGAGGCAGAATTGGAAAATGAAATTTAAGGATGCTACCTCTGCTGCTCAAGTAGCGACTGAGTTTGCAGTACATGCAAGCCTAGCTGCTAGAGCTGTCGTAGAACTTTCAAGGCAATATTGTGTTGATGATGGTGGTTCATGCCACTTCGTTTTCAAGGATGAAAGGTTGGAACATGGGCAATTATTTCCTTGAGATGGTAATGAAATTTAAGGATGCTACCTATGCTGCTCAAGCAGCGGCTGAGTTTGCAGAACATGCAAGCTTAGCTGCCAGAGCTGTTGTAGAACTTTCAAGGCAATATTGTGTTGATGATGGTGGTACATACCACTTAGGTTTCAAGGATGAAAGGTTAAAACATGGGAATTATTTCCTGGAGAGGGTAGTGGTAATTTTTCTGTTGGCAGGCAGAATTGGAACATGAAATTTAAGGATGCTACCTCTGCTGCTCAAGTAGCGGCTGAGTTTGCAGAATATGCAAGCCTAGCTGCCATAGTTATTGTAGAACTTTCAAGGCAATATTGTGTTGATGATGGTGATTCATGCCACTTAGTTTTCAAGGATGAAAGGTTGGAACAAGGGCAATAATTTCCTGGAGATGGTAATGGTAATTTTTCTGTTGGGAGGTAGAATTGGAACATGAAATTTAAAGATGCTACCTATGCTGCTCAAGCAGCGGCTGAGTTTGGAGAATATGCAGGCCTAGCTGCCAGAGCTGTTGTAGAACTTTCAAAGCAACACTGTGTTGATGATGGTGGTTCATGCCACATAGTTTTCAAGGATGAAAGGTTGGAACATGGGCAACCATTTCGTTGAGATGGTAATGGTAATTTTTCTGTTGGCAGGCATAATTTGAACATGAAATTTAAGGATGCTACCTCTGCTGCTCAATAGCGACTGAGTTTGCAGAACATGCAAGCCTAGCTGCCAGAGATGTTGTAGAACTTACAAGGCAATATTGTGTTGATGATAGTGGTTCATACCACTTAGGTTTCAAGGATGAAAGGTTGGAACATGGGCAATCATTTCCTGGAGATGGTAATGGTAATTGTTCTGTTGGTAGGCAGTATTGGAACATGAAATTTAAGGATGCTACCTCTGCTGCTCAAGTAGCGACTGAGTTTGCAGTACATGCAAGCCTAGCTGCTAGAGCTGTTGTAGAACTTTCAAGGCAATATTGTGTTGATGATGGTAGTTCATGCCACTTAGTGTTCAAGGATGAAAGGTTGGAACATGGGCAATCATTTCCTTGAGATGGTAATGGTAATTTTTCTATTGGAAAGCAGTATTGGAACATGAAATTTAAGGATGCTACCTCTGCTGCTCAAGCAGCGGCTGAGTTTGGAGAACGTGCAAGCCTAGCTGCCAGAGCTGTTGGAGAACTTTCAAGGCCATATTGTGTTGATGATGATGGTTCATGTCAATTAGGTTTCAAGGGTGAAAGGTTGGAACATGGGCAAGCATTTCCTGGAGATGGTAATGTTAATTTTTCCGTTGGTAAGCAGAATTGGAACATGAAATTTAAAGATGCTACCTATGCTGCTCAAGCAGCGGCTGAGTTTGGAGAATATGCAGGCCTAGCTGCCAGAGCTGTTGTAGAACTTTCAAGGCAATACTGTGTTGATGATGGTGGTTCATGCCATATAGTTTTCAAGGATGAAAGGTTGGAACATGGGCAACCATTTCCTTGAGATGGTAATGGTAATTTTTCTGTTGGCAGGCATAATTTGAACATTAAATTTAAGGATGCTACCTCTGCTGCTCAATAGCGACTGAGTTTGCAGAACATGCAAGCCTAGCTGCCAGAGATGTTGTAGAATTTACAAGGCAATATTGTGTTGATGATAGTGGTTCATGCCACTTAGGTTTCAAGGATGAAAGGTTGGAACATGGGCAATCATTTCCTTGAGATGGTAATGGTAATTTTTTGTTGGAAAGCAGTATTGGAACATGAAATTTAAAGATGCTACCTCTACTGCTCAAGCAGCGGCTGAGTTTGGAGAACATGCAAGCCTAGCTGCCAGAGCTGTTGGAGAACTTTCAAGGCCATATTATGTTGATGATGATGGTTCATGTCAATTAGGTTTCAAGGGTGAAAGGTTGGAACATGGGCAAGCATTTCCTGGAGATGGTAATGTTAATTTTATCGTTGGCAAGCAGAATTGGAACATGAAATTTAAGGATGCTACCTATGCTGCTCAAGCAGCGGCTGAGTTTGCAGAACATGCAAACCTAGCTGCCAGAGCTGTTTTAGAACTTTCAAGGCAATACTGTGTTGATGATGGTGGTACATGCCACTTAGTTTTCAAGGATGAAAGGTTGGAACATGGGCAATCATTTCCTTGAGATGGTAATGGTAATTTTCTGTTGTTAGGTAGAATTGGAACATGAAATTTAAGGATGCTACCTCTGCTGCTCAAGCAGCGGCTGAGTTTGCAGAACATCCAAGCCTAGCTGCCAGAGCTGTTGTAGAACTTTCAAGGCAATATTGTGTTGATGATGGTGGTTCATGCCACTTAGGTTTCAAGGATGAAAGGTTGGAACATGGGCAATCATTTCCTGGAGATGGTAATTCTAATTTTTCTATTGGGAGGCAGAATTGGAAAATGAAATTTAAGGATGCTACCTCTGCTGCTCAAGTAGCGACTGAGTTTGCAGTACATGCAAGCCTAGCTGCTAGAGCTGTCGTAGAACTTTCAAGGCAATATTGTGTTGATGATGGTGGTTCATGCCACTTCGTTTTCAAGGATGAAAGGTTGGAACATGGGCAATTATTTCCTTGAGATGGTAATGAAATTTAAGGATGCTACCTATGCTGCTCAAGCAGCGGCTGAGTTTGCAGAACATGCAAGCTTAGCTGCCAGAGCTGTTGTAGAACTTTCAAGGCAATATTGTGTTGATGATGGTGGTACATACCACTTAGGTTTCAAGGATGAAAGGTTAAAACATGGGAATTATTTCCTGGAGAGGGTAGTGGTAATTTTTCTGTTGGCAGGCAGAATTGGAACATGAAATTTAAGGATGCTACCTCTGCTGCTCAAGTAGCGGCTGAGTTTGCAGAATATGCAAGCCTAGCTGCCATAGTTATTGTAGAACTTTCAAGGCAATATTGTGTTGATGATGGTGATTCATGCCACTTAGTTTTCAAGGATGAAAGGTTGGAACAAGGGCAATAATTTCCTGGAGATGGTAATGGTAATTTTTCTGTTGGGAGGTAGAATTGGAACATGAAATTTAAAGATGCTACCTATGCTGCTCAAGCAGCGGCTGAGTTTGGAGAATATGCAGGCCTAGCTGCCAGAGCTGTTGTAGAACTTTCAAAGCAACACTGTGTTGATGATCGTGGTTCATGCCACATAGTTTTCAAGGATGAAAGGTTGGAACATGGGCAACCATTTCGTTGAGATGGTAATGGTAATTTTTCTGTTGGCAGGCATAATTTGAACATGAAATTTAAGGATGCTACCTCTGCTGCTCAATAGCGACTGAGTTTGCAGAACATGCAAGCCTAGCTGCCAGAGATGTTGTAGAACTTACAAGGCAATATTGTGTTGATGATAGTGGTTCATACCACTTAGGTTTCAAGGATGAAAGGTTGGAACATGGGCAATCATTTCCTGGAGATGGTAATGGTAATTGTTCTGTTGGTAGGCAGTATTGGAACATGAAATTTAAGGATGCTACCTCTGCTGCTCAAGTAGCGACTGAGTTTGCAGTACATGCAAGCCTAGCTGCTAGAGCTGTTGTAGAACTTTCAAGGCAATATTGTGTTGATGATGGTAGTTCATGCCACTTAGTGTTCAAGGATGAAAGGTTGGAACATGGGCAATCATTTCCTTGAGATGGTAATGGTAATTTTTCTATTGGAAAGCAGTATTGGAACATGAAATTTAAGGATGCTACCTCTGCTGCTCAAGCAGCGGCTGAGTTTGGAGAACGTGCAAGCCTAGCTGCCAGAGCTATTGGAGAACTTTCAAGGCCATATTGTGTTGATGATGATGGTTCATGTCAATTAGGTTTCAAGGGTGAAAGGTTGGAACATGGGCAAGCATTTCCTGGAGATGGTAATGTTAATTTTTCCGTTGGTAAGCAGAATTGGAACATGAAATTTAAAGATGCTACCTATGCTGCTCAAGCAGCGGCTGAGTTTGGAGAATATGCAGGCCTAGCTGCCAGAGCTGTTGTAGAACTTTCAAGGCAATACTGTGTTGATGATGGTGGTTCATGCCATATAGTTTTCAAGGATGAAAGGTTGGAACATGGGCAACCATTTCCTTGAGATGGTAATGGTAATTTTTCTGTTGGCAGGCATAATTTGAACATTAAATTTAAGGATGCTACCTCTGCTGCTCAATAGCGACTGAGTTTGCAGAACATGCAAGCCTAGCTGCCAGAGATGTTGTAGAATTTACAAGGCAATATTGTGTTGATGATAGTGGTTCATGCCACTTAGGTTTCAAGGATGAAAGGTTGGAACATGGGCAATCATTTCCTTGAGATGGTAATGGTAATTTTTCTGTTGGAAAGCAGTATTGGAACATGAAATTTAAAGATGCTACCTCTACTGCTCAAGCAGCGGCTGAGTTTGGAGAACATGCAAGCCTAGCTGCCAGAGCTGTTGAAGAACTTTCAAGGCCATATTGTGTTGATGATGATGGTTCATGTCAATTAGGTTTCAAGGGTGAAAGGTTGGAACATGGGCAAGCATTTCCTAGAGATGGTAATGTTAATTTTTCTGTTGGCAAGCAGAATTGGAACATGAAATTTAAGGATGCTACCTATGCTGCTCAAGCAGCGGCTGAGTTTGCAGAACATTCAAACCTAGCTGCCAGAGCTGTTTTAGAACTTTCAAGGCAATACTGTGTTGATGATGGTGGTTCATGCCACTTAGTTTTCAAGGATGAAAGGTTGGAACATGGGCAATCATTTCCTTGAGATGGTAATGGTAATTTTCTGTTGTTAGGTAGAAATGGAACATGAAATTTAAGGATGCTACCTCTGCTGCTCAAGCAGCGGCTGAGTTTGCAGAACATCCAAGCCTAGCTGCCAGAGCTATTGTAGAACTTTCAAGGCAATATTGTGTTGATGATGGTGGTTCATGCCACTTAGTTTTCAAGGATGAAAGGTTGGAACATGGGCAATAATTTCCTGGAGATGGTAATGGTAATTTTTCTGTTGGGAGGTAGAATTGGAACATGAAATTTAAAGATGCTACCTATGCTGCTCAAGCAGCGGCTGAGTTTGGAGAATATGCAGGCCTAGCTGCCAGAGCTGTTGTAGAACTTTCAAAGCAACACTGTGTTGATGAAGGTGGTTCATGCCACATAGTTTTCAAGGATGAAAGGTTGGAACATGGGCAACCATTTCCTTGAGATGGTAATTGTAATTTTTCTGTTGGCAGGCATAATTTGAACATGAAATTTAAGGATGCTACCTCTGCTGCTCAATAGCGACTGAGTTTGCAGAACATGCAAGCTTAGCTGCCAGAGATGTTGTAGAACTTACAAGGCAATATTGTGTTGATGATAGTGGTTCATACCACTTAGGTTTCAAGGATGAAAGGTTGGAACATGGGCAATCATTTCCTGGAGATGGTAATGGTAATTGTTCTGTTGGTAGGCAGTATTGGAACATGAAATTTAAGGATGCTACCTCTGCTGCTCAAGTAGCGACTGAGTTTGCAGTACATGCAAGCCTAGCTGCTAGAGCTGTTGTAGAACTTTCAAGGCAATATTGTGTTGATGATGGTAGTTCATGCCACTTAGTGTTCAAGGATGAAAGGTTGGAACATGGGCAATCATTTCCTTGAGATGGTAATGGTAAATTTTCTATTGGAAAGCAGTATTGGAACATGAAATTTAAGGATGCTACCTCTGCTGCTCAAGCAGCGGCTGAGTTTGGAGAACGTGCAAGCCTAGCTGCCAGAGCTATTGGAGAACTTTCAAGGCCATATTGTGTTGATGATGATGGTTCATGTCAATTAGGTTTCAAGGGTGAAAGGTTGGAACATGGGCAAGCATTTCCTGGAGATGGTAATGTTAATTTTTCCGTTGGTAAGCAGAATTGGAACATGAAATTTAAAGATGCTACCTATGCTGCTCAAGCAGCGGCTGAGTTTGGAGAATATGCAGGCCTAGCTGCCAGAGCTGTTGTAGAACTTTCAAGGCAATACTGTGTTGATGATGGTGGTTCATGCCATATAGTTTTCAAGGATGAAAGGTTGGAACATGGGCAACCATTTCCTTGAGATGGTAATGGTAATTTTTCTGTTGGCAGGCATAATTTGAACATTAAATTTAAGGATGCTACCTCTGCTGCTCAATAGCGACTGAGTTTGCAGAACATGCAAGCCTAGCTGCCAGAGATGTTGTAGAATTTACAAGGCAATATTGTGTTGATGATAGTGGTTCATGCCACTTAGGTTTCAAGGATGAAAGGTTGGAACATGGGCAATCATTTCCTTGAGATGGTAATGGTAATTTTTCTGTTGGAAAGCAGTATTGGAACATGAAATTTAAAGATGCTACCTCTACTGCTCAAGCAGCGGCTGAGTTTGGAGAACATGCAAGCCTAGCTGCCAGAGCTGTTGGAGAACTTTCAAGGCCATATTGTGTTGATGATGATGGTTCATGTCAATTAGGTTTCAAGGGTGAAAGGTTGGAACATGGGCAAGCATTTCCTAGAGATGGTAATGTTAATTTTTCCGTTGGCAAGCAGAATTGGAACATGAAATTTAAGGATGCTACCTATGCTGCTCAAGCAGCGGCTGAGTTTGCAGAACATTCAAACCTAGCTGCCAGAGCTGTTTTAGAACTTTCAAGGCAATACTGTGTTGATGATGGTGGTTCATGCCACTTAGTTTTCAAGGATGAAAGGTTGGAACATGGGCAATCATTTCCTTGAGATGGTAATGGTAATTTTCTGTTGTTAGGTAGAAATGGAACATGAAATTTAAGGATGCTACCTCTGCTGCTCAAGCAGCGGCTGAGTTTGCAGAACATCCAAGCCTAGCTGCCAGAGCTATTGTAGAACTTTCAAGGCAATATTGTGTTGATGATGGTGGTTCATGCCACTTAGGTTTCAAGGATGAAAGGTTGGAACATGGGCAATCATTTCCTGGAGATGGTAATTCTAATATTTCTATTGGCAGGCAGAATTGGAAAATGAAATTTAAGGATGCTACCTCTGCTGCTCAAGCAACGGCTGAGTTTTGAGAATATACAGGCCTAGCTGCCAGAGCTGTTGTAGAACTTTCAAGGCAATACTGTGTTGATGATGGAGGTTCATGCCACATAGTTTTCAAGGATGAAAGGATGGGACATGGGCAACAATTTCTTTGAGATGGTAATGAAATTTAAGGATGCTACATATGCTGCTCAAGCAGTGGTTGAGTTTGCAGAACATGCAAGCTTAGCTGCCAGAGCTGTTGTAGAACTTTCAAGGCAATATTGTGTTGATGATGGTGGTACACACCACTTAGGTTTCAAGGATGAAAGGTTGGAACATGGGAATTATTTCCTGGAGAGGGTAGTGGTAATTTTTCTGTTGGCAGGCGGAATTGGAACATGAAATTTAAGGATGCTACCTCTGCTGCTCAAGTAGCGGCTGAGTTTGCAGAATATGCAAGCCTAGCTGCCATAGTTGTTGTAGAACTTTCAAGGCAATATTGTGTTGACGATGGTGATTCATGCCACTTAGGTTTCAAGGATGAAAGGTTGGAACATGGGCAATAATTTCCTGGAGATGGTAATGGTAATTTTTCTATTGGCAGGTAGAATTGGAACATGAAATTTAAAGATGCTACCTATGCTGCTCAAGCAGCGGCTGAGTTTGGAGAATATGCAGGCCTAGCTGCCAGAGCTGTTGTAGAACTTTCAAGGCAATACTGTGTTGATGATGGTGGTTCATGCCATATAGTTTTCAAGGATGAAAGGTTGGAACATGGGCAACCATTTCCTTGAGATGGTAATGGTAATTTTTCTGTTGGCAGGCATAATTTGAACATTAAATTTAAGGATGCTACCTCTGCTGCTCAATAGCGACTGAGTTTGCAGAACATGCAAGCCTAGCTGCCAGAGATGTTGTAGAATTTACAAGGCAATATTATGTTGATGATAGTGGTTCATGCCACTTAGGTTTCAAGGATGAAAGGTTGGAACATGGGCAATCATTTCCTTGAGATGGTAATGGTAATTTTTCTGTTGGAAAGCAGTATTGGAACATGAAATTTAAGGATGCTACCTCTACTGCTCAAGCAGCGGCTGAGTTTGGAGAACATGCAAGCCTAGCTGCCAGAGCTGTTGGAGAACTTTCAAGGCCATATTGTGTTGATGATGATGGTTCATGTCAATTAGGTTTCAAGGGTGAAAGGTTGGAACATGGGCAAGCATTTCCTGGAGATGGTAATGTTAATTTTTTCATTGTTAAGCAGAATTGGAACATGAAATTTAAGGATGCTACCTATGCTGCTCAAGCAGCGGCTGAGTTTGCAGAACATTCAAACCTAGCTGCCAGAGCTGTTTTAGAACTTTCAAGGCAATACTATGTTGATGATGGTGGTTCATGCCACTTAGTTTTCAAGGATGAAAGGTTGGAACATGGGCAATCATTTCCTTGAGATGATAATGATAATTTTATGTTGTTAGGTAGAAATGGAACATGAAATTTAAGGATGCTACCTCTGCTGCTCAAGCAGCGGCTGAGTTTGCAGAACATCCAAGCCTAGCTGCCAGAGCTGTTGTAGAACTTTCAAGGCAATATTGTGTTGATGATGGTGGTTCATGCCACTTAGGTTTCAAGGATGAAAGGTTGGAACATGTGCAATCATTTCCTGGAGATGGTAATTCTAATATTTCTATTGGCAGGCAGAATTGGAAAATGAAATTTAAGGATGCTACCTCTGCTGCTCAAGCAGCGGCTGAGTTTTGAGAATATGCAGGCCTAGCTGCCAGAGCTGTTGTAGAACTTTCAAGGCAATATTGTGTTGATGATGGTGGTTCATGCCACATAGTTTTCAAGGATGAAAGGTTGGAACATGGGCAACCATTTCTTTGAGATGGTAATGGTAATTTTTCTGTTGGCAGGCATAATTTGAACATGAAATTTAAGGATGCTACCTCTGCTGCTCAATAGCGACTGAGTTTGCAGAACATGCAAGCCTAGCTGCCAGAGATGTTATAGAACTTACAAGGCAATATTGTGTTGATGATAGTGGTTCATGCCACTAAGGTTTCAAGGATGAAAGGTTGGAACGTGGGCAATCATTTCCTGGAGATGGTAATGGTAATTTTTCTGTTGGCAGGCAGTATTGGAACATGAAATTTAAGGATGCTACCTCTGCTGCTCAAGCAGCGGCTGAGTTTGGAGAACATGCAAACCTAGCTGCCAGAGCTGTTGGAGAAATTTCAAGGCAATATTGTGTTGATGATGATGGTTCATGCCACTTAGGTTTCAAGGATGAAAGGTTGGAACATTGGCAAGCATTTCCTAGAGATGGTAATGGTAATTTTTCCGTTGCAAGCAGAATTGGAACATGAAATTTAAGGATGCTACCTATGCTGCTCAAGCAGCGGCTGAGTTTGCAGAACATGAAAGCCTAGCTGCCAGAGCTGTTGTAGAACTTTCATGGAAATATTGTGTTGATGATGGTGGTGCATGCCACTTAGGTTTCAAGGATGAAAGGTTGGAACATGGGCAATCATTTCCTTGAGATGGTAATGGTAATTTTTCTGTTGGCAGGCATAATTTGAACATTAAATTTAAGGATGCTACCTCTGCTGCTCAATAGCGACTGAGTTTGCAGAACATGCAAGCCTAGCTGCCAGAGATGTTGTAGAATTTACAAGGCAATATTGTGTTGATGATAGTGGTTCATGCCACTTAGGTTTCAAGGATGAAAGGTTGGAACATGGGCAATCATTTCCTTGAGATGGTAATGGTAATTTTTCTATTGGAAAGCAGTATTGGAACATGAAATTTAAGGATGCTACCTCTACTGCTCAAGCAGCGGCTGAGTTTGGAGAACATGCAAGCCTAGCTGCCAGAGCTGTTGGAGAACTTTCAAGGCCATATTGTGTTGATGATGATGGTTCATGTCAATTAGGTTTCAAGGGTGAAAGGTTGGAACATGGGCAAGCATTTCCTGGAGATGGTAATGTTAATTCTTCCGTTGGCAAGCAGAATTGGAACATGAAATTTAAGGATGCTACCTATGCTGCTCAAGCAGCGGCTGAGTTTGCAGAACATTCAAACCTAGCTGCCAGAGCTGTTTTAGAACTTTCAAGGCAATACTGTGTTGATGATAGTGGTTCATGCCACTTAGTTTTCAAGGATGAAAGGTTGGAACATGGGCAATCATTTCCTTGAGATGGTAATGGTAATTTTCTGTTGTTAGGTAGAAATGGAACATGAAATTTAAGGATGCTACCTCTGCTGCTCAAGCAGCGGCTGAGTTTGCAGAATATCCAAGCCTAGCTGCCAGAGCTGTTGTAGAACTTTCAAGGCAATATTGTGTTGATGATGGTGGTTCATGCCACTTAGGTTTCAAGGGTTAAAGGTTGGAACATGGGCAATCATTTCCTGGAGATGGTAATTCTAATATTTCTATTGGCAGGCAGAATTGGAAAATGAAATTTAAGGATGCTACCTCTGCTGCTCAAGCAGCGGCTGAGTTTTGAGAATATACAGGCCTAGCTGCCAGAGCTGTTGTAGAACTTTCAAGGCAATACTGTGTTGATGATGGTGGTTCATGCCACATAGTTTTCAAGGATGAAAGGTTGGAACATGGGCAACCATTTCTTTGAGATGGTAATGGTAATTTTTCTGTTGGCAGGCATAATTTGAACATGAAATTTAAGGATGCTACCTCTGCTGCTCAATAGCGACTGAGTTTGTAGAATATGCAAGCATAGCTGCCAGAGATGTTGTAGAACTTACAAGGCAATATTGTGTTGATGATAGTGGTTCATGCCACTTAGGTTTCAAGGATGAAAGGTTGGAACATGGGCAATCATTTCCTGGAGATGGTAATGGTAATCTTTCTGTTGGCAGGCAGTATTGGAACATGAAATTTAAGGATGCTACCTCTGCTGCTCAAGCAGCGGCTGAGTTTGGAGAACATGCAAACCTAGCTGCCAGAGCTGTTGGAGAAATTTCAAGGCAATATTGTGTTGATGATGATGGTTCATGCCACTTAGGTTTCAAGGATGAAAGGTTGGAACATTGGCAAGCATTTCCTAGAGATGGTAATGGTAATTTTTCCGTTGCAAGCAGAATTGGAACATGAAATTTAAGGATGCTACCTATGCTGCTCAAGCAGCGGCTGAGTTTGCAGAACATGAAAGCCTAGCTGCCAGAGCTGTTGTAGAACTTTCAAGGAAATATTGTGTTGATGATGGTGGTTCATGCCACTTAGGTTTCAAGGATGAAAGGTTGGAACATGGGCAATCATTTCCTAGAGATGGTAATGGTAATTTTTCTGTTGGCAGGTATAATTGGAACATGAAATTTAAGGATGCTACCTCTGCTGTTCAAGCAGTGGCTGAGTTTGCAGAACATACAGGCCTAGCTGCCAGAGCTGTTGTAGAACTTTCATTGCAATATTGTGTTGATGATGGTGGTTCATGCCACTTAGTTTTCAAGGATGAAAGGTTGGAACATGGGCAATCATTTCCTTGAGATGGTAAATTTTCTATTGGCAGGCAGAATTGGAACATAAAATTTAAGGATACGACCTCTGCTTCTCAAGTAGCGGCTGAGTTTGCAGAACATCCAAGCCTAGCTGCCAGAGCTGTTGTAGAACTTTCAAGGCAATATTGTGTTGATGATGGTGGTTCATGCCACTTAGGTTTTAAGGATGAAAGGTTGGAACATGGGCAATAATTTCCCAGAGAGGGTAGTGGTAATTTTTCTGTTGGCAGGCAGAATTGGAACATGTAATTTAAGGATGCTACCTCTGCTACTCAAGCAGCGGCTGAGTTTGCAGAACATGCAGGCCTAGCTGCCAGAGCTGTTGTAGAACTTTCAAGGCAATATTATGTCGATGATGGTGTTTAATGCCACTTAGGTTTTAAGGATGAAAGGTTGGAACATGGGCAATCATTTCCTGGAGATGGTAATGCTAATTTTTCTATTGGCAGGCAGAATTGGAACATGAAATTTAAGGATGCTACCTCTGCTGCTCAAGTAGCGACTGAGTTTGCAGTACATGCAAGCCTAGCTGCTAGAGCTGTTGTAGAACTTTCAAGGCAATATTGTGTTGATGATGGTGGTTCATGCCACTTAGTTTTCAAGGATGAAAGGTTGGAACATGGGCAATCATTTCCTTGAGATGGTAATGAAATTTAAGGATGCTACCTATGCTGCTCAAGCAGCGGCTGAGTTTGCAGAACATGCAAGCTTAGCTGCAGAGCTGTTGTAGAACTTTCAAGGCAATATTGTGTTGATGATGGTGGTACATACCACTTAGGTTTCAAGGATGAAAGATTGGAACATGGGCAATTATTTCCTGGAGAGGGTAGTGGTAATTTTTCTGTTGGCAGGCAGAATTGGAACATGAAATTTAAGGATGCTACATCTGCTGCTCAAGCAGCGGCTGAGTTTGCAGAACATGCAAGCCTTGCTACCATAGCTGTTGTAGAACTTTTAAGGCAATATTGTGTTGATGATTGTGGTTCATGCCACTTAGGTTTCAAGGATGAAAGGTTGGAACATGGGCAATTATTTCCTGGAGATGGTAATGGTAATATTTCTGTTGGCAGGTAGAATTGGAACATGAAATTTAAGGATGCTACCTATGCTGCTCAAGCAACGGCTGAGTTTGCAGAATATGCAGGCCTAGCTGCCAGAGAAGTTGTAGAACTTTCAAGGCAATACTGTGTTGATGATGGTGGTTCATGCCACATAGTTTTCAAGGATAAAAGGTTGGAACATGGGCAATCATTTCCTTGAGATGGTAATGGTAATTTTTCTATTGGCAAGCAGTATTGGAACATGAAATTTAAGGATGCTACCTCTGCTGCTCAAGCAGCGGCTGAGTTTGGAGAACATGCAAGCCTAGCTGCCAGAGCTGTTGGAGAACTTTCAAGGCAATATTGTGTTGATGATGATGGTTCATGTCAATTAGGGTTCAAGGATGAAAGGTTGGAACATGGGCAATCATTTCCTGGAGATGGTAATGTTAATTTTTCCGTTGGCAAGCAGAATTGGAACATGAAATTTAAGGATGCTACCTATGCTGCTCAAGCAGCGGCTGAGTTTGCAGAACATGCAAACCTAGCTGCCAGAGCTGTTGTAGAACTTTTAAGGCAATATTGTGTTGATGATGGTGGTTCATGCCACTTAGGTTTCAAGGATGAAAGGTTGGAACATGGGCAATCATTTCCTGGAGATGGTAATGGTAATATTTCTATTGGTAAGTAGAATTGGAACATGAAATTTAAGGATGCTACCTATGCTGCTCAAGCAGTGGTTGATTTTGCAGAACATGCAGGCCTAGCTGCCAGAGCTGTTGTAGTACTTTCAACTCAATACTGTGTTGATGGTGGTGGTTCATGCCACATAGTTTTCAAGGTTGAAAGGTTGGAACATGGGCAATCATTTCCTTGAGATGGTAATGGTAATTTTTCTGTTGTCAGGTAGAATTGGAACATGAAATTTAAGGATGCTACCTCTGCTGCTCAATTAGCGACTGAGTTTGCAGAACATGCAAGCCTAGCTCCCAGAGCTGTTGTAGAACTTTCAAGGCAATACTGTGTTGATGATGGTGGTTCATGCCACTTAGTTTTCAAGGATGAATGGTTGGAACATAGGCAATCATTTCCTTGAGATGGTAAATTTTCTATTGGCAGGTAGAATTGGAACATGAAATTTAAGGATGCTACCTCTGCTTCTCAAGTAGAGGCTGAGTTTGCAGAACATCCAAGCCTAGCTGCCAGAGCTGTTGTAGAACTTTCAAGGCAATATTGTGTTGATGATGGTGGTTCATGCCACTTAGGTTACAAGGATGAAAGGTTGGAACATGGGCAATCATTTCCTGGAGATGGTAATGCTAATTTTTCTATTGGCAGGCAGAATTGGAACATGAAATTTAAGGATGCTACCTCTGCTGCTCAAGTAGCGACTGAGTTTGCAGTACATGAAAGCCTAGCTGCTAGAGCTGTTGTAGAACTTTCAAGGCAATACTGTGTTGATGATGGTGGTTCATGCCACTTCGTTTTCAAGGATGAAAGGTTGGAACATGGGCAATCATTTCCTTGAGATGGTAATGAAATTTAAGGATGCTACCTATGCTGCTCAAGCAGCGGCTGAGTTTCCAGAACATGCAAGCTTAGCTGCCAGAGCTGTTGTAGAACTTTCAAGGCAATATTGTGTTGATGATGGTGGTACATACCACTTAGGTTTCAAGGATGAAAGGTTGGAACATGGGAATTATTTCCTGGAGAGGGCAGTGGTAATTTTTCCTGTCGCAGGCAGAATTGGAACATGAAATTTAAGGATGCTACCTCTGCTGCTCAAGTAGCGGCTGAGTTTACAGAACATGCAAGCCTAGCTGCCATAGCTGTTGTAGAACTTTCAAGGCAATATTGAGTTGATGATGGTGATTCATGCCACTTAGGTTTCAAGGATGAAAGGTTGGAATATGGGCAATCATTTCCTGGAGATGGTAATGGTAATTTTTCTGTTGGCAGGTAGAATTGGAACATGAAATTTAAAGATGCTACCTATGCTGCTCAAGCAGCGGCTGAGTTTGGAGAATATGCAGGCCTAGCTGCCAGAGCTGTTGTAGAACTTTCAAGGCAATACTGTGTTGATGATGGTGGTTCATGCCACTTAGGTTTCAAGGATAAAAGGTTGGAACATGGGCAATCATTTCCTGGAGATGGTAATGGTATTATTTCTATTGGTAGGTAGAATTGGAACATGAAATTTAAGGATGCTACCTATGCTGCTCAAGCAGCGGCTGAGTTTCCAGAACATGCAAGCTTAGCTGCCAGAGCTGTTGTAGAACTTTCAAGGCAATATTGTGTTGATGATGGTGGTACATACCACTTAGGTTTCAAGGACGAAAGGTTGGAACATGGGAATTATTTCCTGGAGAGGGTAGTGGTAATTTTTCCTGTCGCAGGCAGAATTGGAACATGAAATTTAAGGATGCTACCTCTGCTGCTCAAGTAGCGGCTGAGTTTACAGAACATGCAAGCCTAGCTGCCATAGCTGTTGTAGAACTTTCAAGGCAATATTGTGTTGATGATGGTGATTCATGCCACTTAGGTTTCAAGGATGAAAGGTTGGAATATGGGCAATCATTTCCTGGAGATGGTAATGGTAATTTTTCTGTTGGCAGGTAGAATTGGAACATGAAATTTAAAGATGCTACCTATGCTGCTCAAGCAGCGGCTGAGTTTGGAGAATATGCAGGCCTAGCTGCCAGAGCTGTTGTAGAACTTTCAAGGCAATACTGTGTTGATGATGGTGGTTCATGCCACTTAGGTTTCAAGGATAAAAGGTTGGAACATGGGCAATCATTTCCTGGAGATGGTAATGGTAATTTTTCTATTGGTAGGTAGAATTGGAACATGAAATTTAAGGATGCTACCTATGCTGCTCAAGCAGCGGCTGAGTTTCCAGAACATACAAGCTTAGCTGCCAGAGCTGTTGTAGAACTTTCAAGGCAATATTGTGTTGATGATGGTGGTTCATGCCACTTAGGTTTCAAGGATGAAAGGTTGGAACATGGGCAATCATTTCCTGGAGATGGTAATGGTAATATTTCTATTGGTAGGTAGAATTGGAACATGAAATTTAAGGATGCTACCTCTGGTGCTCAAGCAGTGGCTGATTTTGCAGAACATGCAGGCCTAGCTGCCAGAGCTGTTGTAGAACTTTCAACTCAATACTGTGTTGATGGTGGTGGTTCATGCCACATAGTTTTCAAGGTTGAAAGGTTGGAACATGGGCAATCATTTCCTTGAGATGGTAATGGTAATTTTTCTGTTGTCAGGTAGAATTGGAACATGAAATTTAAGGATGCTACCTCTGCTGCTCAATTAGCGACTGAGTTTGCAGAACATGCAAGCCTAGCTCCCAGAGCTGTTGTAGAACTTTCAAGGCAATACTGTGTTGATGATGGTGGTTCATGCCACTTAGTTTTCAAGGATGAATGGTTGGAACATAGGCAATCATTTCCTTGAGATGGTAAATTTTCTATTGGCAGGTAGAATTGGAACATGAAATTTAAGGATGCTACCTCTGCTTCTCAAGTAGAGGCTGAGTTTGCAGAACATCCAAGCCTAGCTGCCAGAGCTGTTGTAGAACTTTCAAGGCAATATTGTGTTGATGATGGTGGTTCATGCCACTTAGGTTACAAGGATGAAAGGTTGGAACATGGGCAATCATTTCCTGGAGATGGTAATGCTAATTTTTCTATTGGCAGGCAGAATTGGAACATGAAATTTAAGGATGCTACCTCTGCTGCTCAAGTAGCGGCTGAGTTTGCAGAACATGCAAGCCTAGCTGCCAGAGCTGTTGTAGAACTTTCAAGGCAATACTGTGTTGATGATGGTGGTTCATGCCACTTAGGTTTCAAGGATAAAAGGTTGGAACATGGGCAATCATTTCCTGGAGATGGTAATGGTATTATTTCTATTGGTAGGTAGAATTGGAACATGAAATTTAAGGATGCTACCTATGCTGCTCAAGCAGCGGCTGAGTTTCCAGAACATGCAAGCTTAGCTGCCAGAGCTGTTGTAGAACTTTCAAGGCAATATTGTGTTGATGATGGTGGTACATACCACTTAGGTTTCAAGGATGAAAGGTTGGAACATGGGAATTATTTCCTGGAGAGGGCAGTGGTAATTTTTCCTGTCGCAGGCAGAATTGGAACATGAAATTTAAGGATGCTACCTCTGCTGCTCAAGTAGCGGCTGAGTTTACAGAACATGCAAGCCTAGCTGCCATAGCTGTTGTAGAACTTTCAAGGCAATATTGTGTTGATGATGGTGATTCATGCCACTTAGGTTTCAAGGATGAAAGGTTGGAATATGGGCAATCATTTCCTGGAGATGGTAATGGTAATTTTTCTGTTGGCAGGTAGAATTGGAACATGAAATTTAAAGATGCTACCTATGCTGCTCAAGCAGCGGCTGAGTTTGGAGAATATGCAGGCCTAGCTGCCAGAGCTGTTGTAGAACTTTCAAGGCAATACTGTGTTGATGATGGTGGTTCATGCCACTTAGGTTTCAAGGATAAAAGGTTGGAACATGGGCAATCATTTCCTGGAGATGGTAATGGTATTATTTCTCTTGGTAGGTAGAATTGGAACATGAAATTTAAGGATGCTACCTATGCTACTCAAGCAGCGGCTGAGTTTCCAGAACATACAAGCTTAGCTGCCAGAGCTGTTGTAGAACTTTCAAGGCAATATTGTGTTGATGATGGTGGTACATACCACTTAGGTTTCAAGGATGAAAGGTTGGAACATGGGAATTATTTCCTGGAGAGGGTAGTGGTAATTTTTCCTGTCGCAGGTAGAATTGGAACATGAAATTTAAGGATGCTACCTCTGCTGCTCAAGTAGCGGCTGAGTTTACAGAACATGCAAGCCTAGCTACCATAGCTGTTGTAGAACTTTCAAGGCAATATTGAGTTGATGATGGTGATTCATGCCACTTAGGTTTCAAGGATGAAAGGTTGGAATATGGGCAATCATTTCCTGGAGATGGTAATGGTAATTTTTCTGTTGGCAGGTAGAATTGGAACATGAAATTTAAAGATGCTACCTATGCTGCTCAAGCAGCGGCTGAGTTTGGAGAATATGCAGGCCTAGCTGCCAGAGCTGTTGTAGAACTTTCAAGGCAATACTGTGTTGATGATGGTGGTTCATGCCACTTAGGTTTCAAGGATAAAAGGTTGGAACATGGGCAATCATTTCCTGGAGATGGTAATGGTATTATTTCTATTGGTAGGTAGAATTGGAACATGAAATTTAAGGATGCTACCTATGCTGCTCAAGCAGCGGCTGAGTTTCCAGAACATGCAAGCTTAGCTGCCAGAGCTGTTGTAGAACTTTCAAGGCAATATTGTGTTGATGATGGTGGTACATACCACTTAGGTTTCAAGGACGAAAGGTTGGAACATGGGAATTATTTCCTGGAGAGGGTAGTGGTAATTTTTCCTGTCGCAGGCAGAATTGGAACATGAAATTTAAGGATGCTACCTCTGCTGCTCAAGTAGCGGCTGAGTTTACAGAACATGCAAGCCTAGCTGCCATAGCTGTTGTAGAACTTTCAAGGCAATATTGTGTTGATGATGGTGGTTCATGCCACTTAGATTTTAAGGATGAAAGGTTGGAACATGGGCAATAATTTCCTGGAGAGGGTAGTGGTAATTTTTCTGTTGGCAGGCAGAATTGGAACATGTAATTTAAGGATGCTACCTCTGCTGATCAAGCAGCGGCTGAGTTTGCAGAACATGCAGGCCTAGCTGCCAGAGCTGTTGTAGAACTTTCAAGGCAATATTATGTCGATGATGGTGTTTAATGCCACTTAGGTTTCAAGGATGAAAGGTTGGAACATGGGCAATCATTTCCTGGAGATGGTAATGCTAATTTTTCTATTGGCAGGCAGAATTGGAACATGAAATTTAAGGATGCTACCTCTGCTGCTCAAGTAGCGACTGAGTTTGCAGTACATGCAAGCCTAGCTGCTAGAGCTGTTGTAGAACTTTCAAGGCAATATTGTGTTGATGATGGTGGTTCATGCCACTTAGTTTTCAAGGATGAAAGGTTGGAACATGGGCAATCATTTCCTGGAGATGGTAATGGTAATTTTTCTGTTGGCAGGTAGAATTGGAACATGAAATTTAAAGATGCTACCTATGCTGCTAAAGCAGCGGCTGAGTTTGGAGAATATGCAGGCCTAGCTGCCAGAGCTGTTGTAGAACTTTCAAGGCAATACTGTGTTGATGATGGTGGTTCATGCCACTTAGGTTTCAAGGATAAAAGGTTGGAACATGGGCAATCATTTCCTGGAGATGGTAATGGTATTATTTCTATTGGTAGGTAGAATTGGAACATGAAATTTAAGGATGCTACCTATGTTGCTCAAGCAGCGGCTGAGTTTCCAGAACATGCAAGCTTAGCTGCCAGAGCTGTTGTAGAACTTTCAAGGCAATATTGTGTTGATGATGGTGGTACATACCACTTAGGTTTCAAGGACGAAAGGTTGGAACATGGGAATTATTTCCTGGAGAGGGTAGTGGTAATTTTTCCTGTCGCAGGCAGAATTGGAACATGAAATTTAAGGATGCTACCTCTGCTGCTCAAGTAGCGGCTGAGTTTACAGAACATGCAAGCCTAGCTGCCATAGCTGTTGTAGAACTTTCAAGGCAATATTGTGTTGATGATGGTGGTTCATGCCACTTAGATTTTAAGGATGAAAGGTTGGAACATGGGCAATAATTTCCTGGAGAGGGTAGTGGTAATTTTTCTGTTGGCAGGCAGAATTGGAACATGTAATTTAAGGATGCTACCTCTGCTGATCAAGCAGCGGCTGAGTTTGCAGAACATGCAGGCCTAGCTGCCAGAGCTGTTGTAGAACTTTCAAGGCAATATTATGTCGATGATGGTGTTTAATGCCACTTAGGTTTCAAGGATGAAAGGTTGGAACATGGGCAATCATTTCCTGGAGATGGTAATGCTAATTTTTCTATTGGCAGGCAGAATTGGAACATGAAATTTAAGGATGCTACCTCTGCTGCTCAAGTAGCGACTGAGTTTGCAGTACATGCAAGCCTAGCTGCTAGAGCTGTTGTAGAACTTTCAAGGCAATATTGTGTTGATGATGGTGGTTCATGCCACTTAGTTTTCAAGGATGAAAGGTTGGAACATGGGCAATCATTTCCTTGAGATGGTAATGAAATTTAAGGATGCTACCTATGCTGCTCAAGCTGCGGCTGAGTTTGCAGAACATGCAAGCTTAGCTGCAGAGCTGTTGTAGAACTTTCAAGGCAATATTGTATTGATGATGGTGGTACATACCACTTAGGTTTCAAGGATGAAAGATTGGAACATGGGCAATTATTTCCTGGAGAGGGTAGTGGTAATTTTTCTGTTGGCAGGCAGAATTGGAACATGAAATTTAAGGATGCTACATCTGCTGCTCAAGTAGCGGCTGAGTTTGCAGAACATGCAAGCCTTGCTGCCATAGCTGTTGTAGAACTTTCAAGGCAATATTGTGTTGATGATTGTGGTTCATGCCACTTAGGTTTCAAGGATGAAAGGTTGGAACATGGGCAATTATTTACTGGAGATGGTAATGGTAATTTTTCTATTGGCAGGTAGAATTGGAACATGAAATTTAAGGATGCTACTTATGCTGCTCAAGCAACGGCTGAGTTTGCAGAATATGCAGGCCTAGCTGCCAGAGAAGTTGTAGAACTTTCAAGGCAATACTGTGTTGATGATGGTGGTTCATGCCACATAGTTTTCAAGGATGAAAGGTTGGAACATGGGCAATCATTTCCTTGAGATGGTAATGGTAATTTTTCTATTGGCAAGCAGTATTGGAACATTAAATTTAAGGATGCTACCTCTGCTGCTCAAGCAGCGGCTGAGTTTGGAGAACATGCAAGCCTAGCTGCCAGAGCTGTTGGAGAACTTTCAAGGCAATATTGTGTTGATGATGATGGTTCATGTCAATTAGGGTTCAAGGATGAAAGGTTGGAACATGGTCAATCATTTCCTGGAGATGGTAATGTTAATTTTTCCGTTGGCAAGCAGAATTGGAACATGAAATTTAAGGATGCTACCTATGCTGCTCAAGCAGCGGCTGAGTTTGCAGAACATGCAAACCTAGCTGCCAGAGCTGTTGTAGAACTTTCAAGGCAATATTGTGTTGATGATGGTGGTTCATGCCACTTAGGTTTCAAGGATGAAAGGTTGGAACATGGGCAATCATTTCCTGGAGATGGTAATGGTAATATTTCTATTGGTAGGTAGAATTGGAACATGAAATTTAAGGATGCTACCTATGCTGCTCAAGCAGTGGCTGATTTTGCAGAACATGTAGGCCTAGCTGCCAGAGCTGTTGTAGTACTTTCAACTCAATACTGTGTTGATGGTGGTGGTTCATGCCACATAGTTTTCAAAGTTGAAAGGTTGGAACATGGGCAATCATTTCCTTGAGATGGTAATGGTAATTTTTCTGTTGTCAGGTAGAATTGGAACATGAAATTTAAGAATGCTACCTCTGCTGCTCAATTAGCGACTGAGTTTGCAGAACATGCAAGCCTAGCTCCCAGAGCTGTTGTAGAACTTTCAAGGCAATATTGTGTTGATGATGGTGGTTCATGCCACTTAGTTTTCAAGGATGAATGGTTGGAACATAGGCAATCATTTCCTTGAGATGGTAAATTTTCTATTGGCAGGTAGAATTGGAACATGAAATTTAAGGATGCTACCTTCTGCTTCTCAAGTAGAGGCTGAGTTTGCAGAACATCCAAGCCTAGCTGCCAGAGCTGTTGTAGAACATTCAAGGCAATATTGTGTTGATGATGGTGGTTCATGCCACTTAGGTTACAAGGATGAAAGGTTGGAACATGGGCAATCATTTCCTGGAGATGGTAATGCTAATTTTTCTATTGGCAGGCAGAATTGGAACATGAAATTTAAGGATGCTACCTCTGCTGCTCAAGTAGCGACTGAGTTTGCAGTACATGCAAGCCTAGCTGCTAGAGCTGTTGTAGAACTTTCAAGGCAATATTGTGTTGATGATGGTGGTTCATGCCACTTCGTTTTCAAGGATGAAAGGTTGGAACATGGGCAATCATTTCCTTGAGATGGTAATGAAATTTAAGGATGCTACCTATGCTGCTCAAGCAGCGGCTGAGTTTCCAGAACATGCAAGCTTAGCTGCCAGAGCTGTTGTAGAACTTTCAAGGCAATATTGTGTTGATGATGGTGGTACATACCACTTAGGTTTCAAGGATGAAAGGTTGGAACATGGGAATTATTTCCTGGAGAGGGTAGTGGTAATTTTTCCTGTCGCAGGCAGAATTGGAACATGAAATTTAAGGATGCTACCTCTGCTGCTCAAGTAGCGGCTGAGTTTACAGAACATGCAAGCCTAGCTGCCATAGCTGTTGTAGAACTTTCAAGGCAATATTGTGTTGATGATGGTGATTCATGCCACTTAGGTTTCAAGGATGAAAGATTGGAATATGGGCAATCATTTCATGGAGATGGTAATGGTAATTTTTCTGTTGGCAGGTAGAATTGGAACATGAAATTTAAAGATGCTACCTATGCTGCTCAAGCAGCGGCTGAGTTTGGAGAATATACAGGCCTAGCTGCCAGAGCTGTTGTAGAACTTTCAAGGCAATACTGTGTTGATGATGGTGGTTCATGCCACTTAGGTTTCAAGGATAAAAGGTTGGAACATGGGCAATCATTTCCTGGAGAAGGTAATGGTATTATTTCTATTGGTAGGTAGAATTGGAACATGAAATTTAAGGATGCTACCTATGCTACTCAAGCAGCGGCTGAGTTTCCAGAACATACAAGCTTAGCTGCCAGAGCTGTTGTAGAACTTTCAAGGCAATATTGTGTTGATGATGGTGGTACATACCACTTAGGTTTCAAGGATGAAAGGTTGGAACATGGGAATTATTTCCTGGAGAGGGTAGTGGTAATTTTTCCTGTCGCAGGCAGAATTGGAACATGAAATTTAAGGATGCTACCTCTGCTGCTCAAGTAGCGGCTGAGTTTACAGAACATGCAAGCCTAGCTGCCATAGCTGTTGTAGAACTTTCAAGGCAATATTGTGTTGATGATGGTGATTCATGCCACTTAGGTTTCAAGGATGAAAGGTTGGAATATGGGCAATCATTTCCTGGAGATGGTAATGGTAATTTTTCTGTTGGCAGGTAGAATTGGAACATGAAATTTAAAGATGCTACCTATGTTGCTCAAGCAGCGGCTGAGTTTGGAGAATATGCAGGCCTAGCTGCCAGAGCTGTTGTAGAACTTTCAAGGCAATACTGTGTTGATGATGGTGGTTCATGCCACTTAGGTTTCAAGGATAAAAGGTTGGAACATGGGCAATCATTTCCTGGAGATGGTAATGGTATTATTTCTATTGGTAGGTAGAATTGGAACATGAAATTTAAGGATGCTACCTATGCTGCTCAAGCAGCGGCTGAGTTTCCAGAACATGCAAGCTTAGCTGCCAGAGCTGTTGTAGAACTTTCAAGGCAATATTGTGTTGATGATGGTGGTACATACCACTTAGGTTTCAAGGATGAAAGGTTGGAACATGGGAATTATTTCCTGGAGAGGGTAGTGGTAATTTTTCCTGTCGCAGGCAGAATTGGAACATGAAATTTAAGGATGCTACCTCTGCTGCTCAAGTAGCGGCTGAGTTTACAGAACATGCAAGCCTAGCTGCCATAGCTGTTGTAGAACTTTCAAGGCAATATTGTGTTGATGATGGTGATTCATGCCACTTAGGTTTCAAGGATGAAAGGTTGGAATATGGGCAATCATTTCCTGGAGATGGTAATGGTAATTTTTCTATTGGCAGGTAGAATTGGAACATGAAATTTAAAGATGCTACCTATGCTGCTCAAGCAGCAGCTGAGTTTGGAGAATATGCAGGCCTAGCTGCCAGAGCTGTTGTAGAACTTTCAAGGCAATACTGTGTTGATGATGGTGGTCCATGCCACTTAGGTTTCAAGGATAAAAGGTTGGAACATGGGCAATCATTTCCTGGAGATGGTAATGGTATTATTTCTATTGGTAGGTAGAATTGGAACATGAAATTTAAGGATGCTACCTATGCTGCTCAAGCAGCGGCTGAGTTTCCAGAACATACAAGCTTAGCTGCCAGAGCTGTTGTAGAACTTTGAAGGCAATATTGTGTTGATGATGGTGGTACATACCACTTAGGTTTCAAGGATGAAAGGTTGGAACATGGGAATTATTTCCTGCAGAGGGTAGTGGTAATTTTTCCTGTCGCAGGCAGAATTGGAACATGAAATTTAAGGATGCTACCTCTGCTGCTCAAGTAGCGGCTGAGTTTACGAAACATGAAAGCCTAGCTACCATAGCTGTTGTAGAACTTTCAAGGCAATATTGTGTTGATGACGGTGATTCATGCCACTTAGGTTTCAAGGATGAAAGGTTGGAATATGGGCAATCATTTCCTGGAGATGGTAATGGTAATTTTTCTGTTGGCAGGTAGAATTGGAACATGAAATTTAAAGATGCTACCTATGCTGCTCAAGCAGCGGCTGAGTTTGGAGAATATACAGGCCTAGCTGCCAGAGCTGTTGTAGAACTTTCAAGGCAGTACTGTGTTGATGATGGTGGTTCATGCCACTTAGGTTTCAAGGATAAAAGGTTGGAACATGGGCAATCATTTCCTGGAGAAGGTAATGGTATTATTTCTATTGGTAGGTAGAATTGGAACATGAAATTTAAGGATGCTACCTATGCTACTCAAGCAGCGGCTGAGTTTCCAGAACATACAAGCTTAGCTGCCAGAGCTGTTGTAGAACTTTCAAGGCAATATTGTGTTGATGATGGTGGTACATACCACTTAGGTTTCAAGGATGAAAGGTTGGAACATGGGAATTATTTCCTGGAGAGGGTAGTGGTAATTTTTCCTGTCGCAGGCAGAATTGGAACATGAAATTTAAGGATGCTACCTCTGCTGCTCAAGTAGCGGCTGAGTTTACAGAACATGCAAGCCTAGCTGCCATAGCTGTTGTAGAACTTTCAAGGCAATATTGTGTTGATGATGGTGATTCATGCCACTTAGGTTTCAAGGATGAAAGGTTGGAATATGGGCAATCATTTCCTGGAGATGGTAATGGTAATTTTTCTGTTGGCAGGTAGAATTGGAACATGAAATTTAAAGATGCTACCTATGTTGCTCAAGCAGCGGCTGAGTTTGGAGAATATGCAGGCCTAGTTGCCAGAGCTGTTGTAGAACTTTCAAGGAAATACTGTGTTGATGATGGTGGTTCATGCCACTTAGGTTTCAAGGATAAAAGGTTGGAACATGGGCAATCATTTCCTGGAGATGGTAATGGTATTATTTCTATTGGTAGGTAGAATTGGAACATGAAATTTAAGGATGCTACCTATGCTGCTCAAGCAGCGGCTGAGTTTCCAGAACATGCAAGCTTAGCTGCCAGAGCTGTTGTAGAACTTTCAAGGCAATATTGTGTTGATGATGGTGGTACATACCACTTAGGTTTCAAGGATGAAAGGTTGGAACATGGGAATTATTTCCTGGAGAGGGTAGTGGTAATTTTTCCTGTCGCAGGCAGAATTGGAACATGAAATTTAAGGATGCTACCTCTGCTGCTCAAGTAGTGGCTGAGTTTACAGAACATGCAAGCCTAGCTGCCATAGCTGTTGTAGAACTTTCAAGGCAATATTGTGTTGATGATGGTGATTCATGCCACTTAGGTTTCAAGGATGAAAGATTGGAATATGGGCAATCATTTCCTGGAGATGGTAATGGTAATTTTTCTGTTGGCAGGTAGAATTGGAACATGAAATTTAAAGATGCTACCTATGCTGCTCAAGCAGCGGCTGAGTTTGGAGAATATACAGGCCTAGCTGCCAGAGCTGTTGTAGAACTTTCAAGGCAGTACTGTGTTGATGATGGTGGTTCATGCCACTTAGGTTTCAAGGATAAAAGGTTGGAACATGGGCAATCATTTCCTGGAGAAGGTAATGGTATTATTTCTATTGGTAGGTAGAATTGGAACATGAAATTTAAGGATGCTACCTATGCTACTCAAGCAGCGGCTGAGTTTCCAGAACATACAAGCTTAGCTGCCAGAGCTGTTGTAGAACTT
Source organism: Nicotiana tomentosiformis (assembly GCF_000390325.3). Classification (NCBI taxonomy): domain Eukaryota; kingdom Viridiplantae; phylum Streptophyta; class Magnoliopsida; order Solanales; family Solanaceae; genus Nicotiana; species Nicotiana tomentosiformis. The sequence goes on from NW_027174627.1 coordinate 231,486, forward strand.
TCAAGGCAATATTGTGTTGATGATGGTGGTACATACCACTTAGGTTTCAAGGATGAAAGGTTGGAACATGGGAATTATTTCCTGGAGAGGGTAGTGGTAATTTTTCCTGTCGCAGGCAGAATTGGAACATGAAATTTAAGGATGCTACCTCTGCTGCTCAAGTAGCGGCTGAGTTTACAGAACATGCAAGCCTAGCTGCCATAGCTGTTGTAGAACTTTCAAGGCAATATTGTGTTGATGATGGTGATTCATGCCACTTAGGTTTCAAGGATGAAAGGTTGGAATATGGGCAATCATTTCCTGGAGATGGTAATGGTAATTTTTCTGTTGGCAGGTAGAATTGGAACATGAAATTTAAAGATGCTACCTATGTTGCTCAAGCAGCGGCTGAGTTTGGAGAATATGCAGGCCTAGTTGCCAGAGCTGTTGTAGAACTTTCAAGGAAATACTGTGTTGATGATGGTGGTTCATGCCACTTAGGTTTCAAGGATAAAAGGTTGGAACATGGGCAATCATTTCCTGGAGATGGTAATGGTATTATTTCTATTGGTAGGTAGAATTGGAACATGAAATTTAAGGATGCTACCTATGCTGCTCAAGCAGCGGCTGAGTTTCCAGAACATGCAAGCTTAGCTGCCAGAGCTGTTGTAGAACTTTCAAGGCAATATTGTGTTGATGATGGTGGTACATACCACTTAGGTTTCAAGGATGAAAGGTTGGAACATGGGAATTATTTCCTGGAGAGGGTAGTGGTAATTTTTCCTGTCGCAGGCAGAATTGGAACATGAAATTTAAGGATGCTACCTCTGCTGCTCAAGTAGCGGCTGAGTTTACAGAACATGCAAGCCTAGCTGCCATAGCTGTTGTAGAACTTTCAAGGCAATATTGTGTTGATGATGGTGATTCATGCCACTTAGGTTTCAAGGATGAAAGATTGGAATATGGGCAATCATTTACTGGAGATGGTAATGGTAATTTTTCTGTTGGCAGGTAGAATTGGAACATGAAATTTAAAGATGCTACCTATGCTGCTCAAGCAGCGGCTGAGTTTGGAGAATATACAGGCCTAGCTGCCAGAGCTGTTGTAGAACTTTCAAGGCAGTACTGTGTTGATGATGGTGGTTCATGCCACTTAGGTTTCAAGGATAAAAGGTTGGAACATGGGCAATCATTTCCTGGAGAAGGTAATGGTATTATTTCTATTGGTAGGTAGAATTGGAACATGAAATTTAAGGATGCTACCTATGCTACTCAAGCAGCGGCTGAGTTTCCAGAACATACAAGCTTAGCTGCCAGAGCTGTTGTAGAACTTTCAAGGCAATATTGTGTTGATGATGGTGGTACATACCACTTAGGTTTCAAGGATGAAAGGTTGGAACATGGGAATTATTTCCTGGAGAGGGTAGTGGTAATTTTTCCTGTCGCAGGCAGAATTGGAACATGAAATTTAAGGATGCTACCTCTGCTGCTCAAGTAGCGGCTGAGTTTACAGAACATGCAAGCCTAGCTGCCATAGCTGTTGTAGAACTTTCAAGGCAATATTGTGTTGATGATGGTGATTCATGCCACTTAGGTTTCAAGGATGAAAGGTTGGAATATGGGCAATCATTTCCTGGGAGGGTAATGGTAATTTTTCTGTTCGCAGGTAGAATTGGAACATGAAATTTAAAGATGCTACCTATGCTGCTCAAGCAGCGGCTGAGTTTGGAGAATATGCAGGCCTAGCTGCCAGAGCTGTTGTAGAACTTTCAAGGCAATACTGTGTTGATGATGGTGGTTCATGCCACTTAGGTTTCAAGGATAAAAGGTTGGATCATGGGCAATCATTTCCTGGAGATGGTAATGGTATTATTTCTATTGGTAGGTAGAATTGGAACATGAAATTTAAGGATGCTACCTATGCTGCTCAAGCAGCGGCTGAGTTTCCAAAACATACAAGCTTAGCTGCCAGAGCTGTTGTAGAACTTTGAAGGCAATATTGTGTTGATGATGGTGGTACATACCACTTAGGTTTCAAGGATGAAAGGTTGGAATATGGGCAATCATTTCCTGGAGATGATAATGGTAATTTTTCTATTAGCAGGTAGAATTGGAACATGAAATTTAAAGATGCTACCTATGCTGCTCAAGCAGCGGCTGAGTTTGGAGAATATGCAGGCCTAGCTGCCAGAGCTGTTGTAGAACTTTCAAGGCAATACTGTGTTGATGATGGTGTTCCATGCCACTTAGGTTTCAAGGATAAAAGGTTGGAACATGGGCAATCATTTCCTGGAGATGGTAATGGTATTATTTCTATTGGTAGGTAGAATTGGAACATGAAATTTAAGGATGCTACCTATGCTGCTCAAGCAGAGGCTGAGTTTCCAGAACATACAAGCTTAGCTGCCAGAGCTGTTGTAGAACTTTGAAGGCAATATTGTGTTGATGATGGTGGTACATACCACTTAGGTTTCAAGGATGAAAGGTTGGAACATGGGAATTATTTCCTGGAGAGGGTAGTGGTAATTTTTCCTGTCGCAGGCAGAATTGGAACATGAAATTTAAGGATGCTACCTCTGCTGCTCAAGTAGCGGCTGAGTTTACAGAACATGCAAGCCTAGCTGCCATAGCTGTTGTAGAACTTTCAAGGCAATATTGTGTTGATGATGGTGATTCATGCCACTTAGGTTTCAAGGATGAAAGATTGGAATATGGGCAATCATTTCCGGGAGATGGTAATGGCAATTTTTCTGTTGGCAGGTAGAATTGGAACATGAAATTTAAAGATGCTACCTATGCTGCTCAAGCAGCGGCTGAGTGTGGAGAATATGCAGGCCTAGCTGCCAGAGCTATTGTAGAACTTTCAAGGCAATACTGTGTTGATGATGGTGGTTCATGCCACTTAGGTTTCAAGGATAAAAGGTTGGAACATGGGCAATCATTTCCTGGAGATGGTAATGGTATTATTTTTATTGGTAGGTAGAATTGGAACATGAAATTTAAGGATGCTACCTATGCTGCTCAAGCAGCGGCTGAGATTCTAGAACATGCAAGCTTAGCTGCCAGAGCTGTTGTAGAACTTTCAAGGCAATATTGTGTTGATGATGGTGGTACATACCACTTAGGTTTCAAGGATGAAAGGTTGGAACATGGGAATTATTTCCTGGAGAGGGTAGTGGTAATTTTTCCTGTCGCAGGCAGAATTGGAACATGAAATTTAAGGATGCTACCTCTGCTGCTCAAGTAGCGGCTGAGTTTACAGAACATGCAAGCCTAGCTGCCATAGCTGTTGTAGAACTTTCAAGGCAATATTGTGTTGATGATGGTGATTCATGCCACTTAGGTTTCAAGGATGAAAGGTTGGAATATGGGCAATCATTTCCTGGAGATGGTAATGGTAATTTTTCTGTTGGCAGGTAGAATTGGAACAAGAAACTTAAAGATGCTACCTATGCTGCTCAAGCAGCGGCTGAGTTTGGAGAATATGCAGGCCTAGCTGCCAGAGCTGTTGTAGAACTTTCAAGGCAATACTGTGTTGATGATAGTGGTTCATGCCACTTAGGTTTCAAGGATAAAAGGTTGGAACATGGGCAATCATTTTCTGGAGATGGTAATGGCATTATTTTTATTGGTAGGAAGAATTGGAACATGAAATTTAAGGATGCTACCTATGCTGCTCAAGCAGCGGCTGAGTTTCCAGAACATGCAAGCTTAGCTGCCAGAGTTGTTGTAGAACTTTCAAGGCAATATTATGTTGATGATGGTGGTACATACCACTTAGGTTTCAAGGATGAAAGGTTGGAACATGGGAATTATTTCCTGGAGAGGGTAGTGGTAATTTTTCCTGTCGCAGGCAGAATTGGAACATGAAATTTAAGGATGCTACCTCTGCTGCTCAAGTAGCGGCTGAGATTACAGAACATGCAAGCCTAGCTGCCATAGCTGTTGTAGAACTTTCAAGGCAATATTGTGTTGATGATGGTGATTCATGCCACTTAGGTTTCAAGGATGAAAGATTGGAATATGGGCAATCATTTCCTGGAGATGGTAATGGCAATTTTTCTGTTGGCAGGTAGAATTGGAACATGAAATTTAAAGATGCTACCTATGCTGCTCAAGCAGCGGCTGAGTTTGGAGAATATGCAGGCCTAGCTGCCAGAGCTATTGTAGAACTTTCAAGGCAATACTGTGTTGATGATGGTGGTTCATGCCACTTAGGTTTCAAGGATAAAAGGTTGGAACATGGGCAATCATTTCCTGGAGATGGTAATGGTATTATTTTTATTGGTAGGTAGAATTGGAACATGAAATTTAAGGATGCTACCTATGCTGCTCAAGCAGCGGCTGAGTTTCCAGAACATGCAAGCTTAGCTGCCAGAGCTGTTGTAGAACTTTCAAGGCAATATTGTGTTGATGATGGTGGTACATACCACTTAGGTTTCAAGGATGAAAGGTTGGAACATGGGAATTATTTCCTGGAGAGGGTAGTGGTAATTTTTCCTGTCGCAGGCAGAATTGGAACATGAAATTTAAGGATGCTACCTCTGCTGCCCAAGTAGCGGCTGAGTTTACAGAACATGCAAGCCTAGCTGCCATAGCTGTTGTCGAACTTTCAAGGCAATATTGTGTTGATGATGGTGATTCATGCCACTTAGGTTTCAAGGATGAAAGATTGGAATATGGGCAATCATTTCCTGGAGATGGTAATGGTAATTTTTCTGTTGGCAGGTAGAATTGGAACAAGAAATTTAAAGATGCTACCTATGCTGCTCAAGCAGCGGCTGAGTTTGGAGAATATGCAGGCCTAGCTGCCAGAGCTGTTGTAAAACTTTCAAGGCAATATTGTGTTGATGATGGTGGTTCATGCCACTTAGGTTTCAAGGATAAAAGGTTGGAACATGGGCAATCATTTCCTGGAGATGGTAATGGCATTATTTTTATTGGTAGGAAGAATTGGAACATGAAATTTAAGGATGCTACCTATGTTGCTCAAGCCGCGGCTGAGTTTCCAGAACATGCAAGCTTAGCTGCCAGAGCTGTTGTAGAACTTTCAAGGCAATATTGTGTTGATGATGGTGGTACATACCACTTAGGTTTCAAGGATGAAAGGTTGGAACATGGGAATTATTTCCTGGAGAGGGTAGTGGTAATTTTTCCTGTCGCAGGCAGAATTGGAACATGAAATTTAATGATGCTACCTCTGCTGCTCAACTAGCGGCTAAGTTTACAGAACATGCAAGCCTAGCTGCCATAGCTGTTGTAGAACTTTCAAGGCAATATTGTGTTGATGATGGTGATTCATGCCACTTAGGTTTCAAGGATGAAAGATTGGAATATGGGCAATCATTTCCTGGAGATGGTAATGGCAATTTTTCTATTGGCAGGTAGAATTGGAACATGAAATTTAAAGATGCTACCTATGCTGCTCAAGCAGCGGCTGAGTTTGGAGAATATGCAGGCCTAGCTGCCAGAGCTGTTGTAGAACTTTCAAGGCAATACTGTGTTGATGATGGTGGTTCATGCCACTTAGGTTTCAAGGATAAAAGGTTGGAACATGGGCAATCATTTCCTGGAGATGGTAATGGTATTATTTCTATTGGTAGGTAGAATTGGAACATGAAATTTAAGGATGCTACCTATGCTGCTCAAGCAGCGGCTGAGTTTCCAGAACATACAAGCTTAGATGCCAGAGCTGTTGTAGAACTTTCAAGGCAATATTGTGTTGATGATGGTGGTACATACCACTTAGGTTTCAAGGATGAAAGGTTGGAACATGGGAATTATTTCCCTGAGAGGGTAGTGGTAATATTTCCTGTTGCAGGCAGAATTGGAACATGAAATTTAAGGATGCTACCTCTGCTGCTCAAGTAGCGGCTAAGTTTACAGAACATGCAAAGCTAGTTGTCGTAGCTGTTGTAGAACTTTCAAGGCAATATTGTGTTGATGATGGTGATTCATGCCACTTAGGTTTCAAGGATGAAAGGTTGGAATATGGGCAATCATTTCCTGGTGATGGTAATGGTAATTTTTCTGTTGGCAGGTAGAATTGGAACATGAAATTTAAAGATGCTACCTATGCTGCTCAAGCAGCGGCTGAGTTTGGAGAATATGCAGGCCTAGCTGCCAGAGCTGTTGTAGAACTTTCAAGGCAATACTGTGTTGATGATGGTGGTTCATGCCACTTAGGTTTCAAGGATAAAAGGTTGGAACATGGGCAATCATTTCCTGGAGATGGTAATGGTATTATTTCTATTGGTAGGTAGAATTGGAACATGAAATTTAAGGATGCTACCTATGCTGCTCAAGCAGCGGCTGAGTTTCCAGAACATGCAAGCTTAGCTGCCAGAGCTGTTGTAGAACTTTCAAGGCAATATTGTGTTGATGATGGTGGTACATACCACTTAGGTTTCAAGGATGAAAGGTTGGAACATGGGAATTATTTCCTGGAGAGGGTAGTGGTAATTTTTCCTGTCGCAGGCAGAATTGGAACATGAAATTTAAGGATGCTACCTCTGCTGCTCAAGTAGCGGCTGAGTTTACAGAACATGCAAGCCTAGCTGCCATAGCTGTTGTAGAACTTTCAAGGTAATATTGTGTTGATGATGGTGATTCATGCCACTTAGGTTTCAAGGATGAAAGGTTGGAATATGGGCAATCATTTCCTGGAGATGGTAATGGTAATTTTTCTATTGGCAGGTAGAATTGGAACATGAAATTTAAAGATGCTACCTATGCTGCTCAAGCAGCGGCTGAGTTTGGAGAATATGCAGGCCTAGCTGCCAGAGCTGTTGTAGAACTTTCAAGGCAATACTGTGTTGATGATGGTGGTCCATGCCACTTAGGTTTCAAGGATAAAAGGTTGGAACATGGGCAATCATTTCCTGGAGATGGTAATGGTATTATTTCTATTGGTAGGTAGAATTGGAACATGAAATTTAAGGATGCTACCTATGCTGCTCAAGCAGCGGCTGAGTTTCCAGAACATGCAAGCTTAGCTGCCAGAGCTGTTGTAGAACTTTCAAGGCAATATTGTGTTGATGATGGTGGTACATACCACTTAGGTTTCAAGGATGAAAGGTTGGAACATGGGAATTATTTCCTGGAGAGGGTAGTGGTAATTTTTCCTGTCGCAGGTAGAATTGGAACATGAAAATTAAGGATGCTACCTCTGCTGCTCAAGTAGCGGCTGAGTTTACAGAACATGCAAGCCTAGTTGCCGTAGCTGTTGTAGAACTTTCAAGGCAATATTGTGTTGATGATGGTGATTCATGCCACTTAGGTTTCAAGGATGAAAGGTTGGAATATGGGCAATCATTTCCTAGAGAGGGTAATGGTAATTTTTCTGTTCGCAGGTAGAATTGGAACATGAAATTTAAAGATGCTACCTATGCTGCTCAAGCAGCGGCTGAGTTTGGAGAATATGCAAGGCCTAGCTGCCAGAGCTGTTGTAGAACTTTCAAGGCAATACTGTGTTGATGATGGTGGTTCATGCCACTTAGGTTTCAAGGATAAAAGGTTGGATCATGGGCAATCATTTCCTGGAGATGGTAATGGTATTATTTCTATTGGTAGGTAGAATTGGAACATGAAATTTAAGGATGCTACCTCTGGTGCTCAAGCAGTGGCTGATTTTGCAGAACATGCAGGCCTAGCTGCCAGAGCTGTTGTAGAACTTTCAACTCAATACTGTGTTGATGGTGGTGGTTCATGCCACATAGTTTTCAAGGTTGAAAGGTTGTAACATGGGCAATCATTTCCTTGAGATGGTAATGGTAATTTTTCTGTAGTCAGGTAGAATTGGAACATGAAATTTAAGGATGCTACCTCTGCTGCTCAATTAGCGACTGAGTTTGCAGAACATGCAAGCCTAGCTCCCAGAGCTGTTGTAGAACTTTCAAGGCAATATTGTGTTGATGATGGTGGTTCATGCCACTTAGTTTTCAAGGATGAATGGTTTGAACATAGGCAATCATTTCCTTGAGATGGTAAATTTTCTATTGGCAGGCAGAATTGGATCATGAAATTTAAGGATGCTACCTCTGCTTCTCAAGTAGCGGCTGAGTTTGCAGAACATCCAAGCCTAGCTGCCAGAGCTGTTGTAGAACTTTCAAGGCAATATTGTGTTGATGATGGTGGTTCATGCCACTTAGGTTTCAAGGATGAAAGGTTGGAACATGGGCAATCATTTCCTGGAGATGGTAATGCTAATTTTTCTATTGGCAGGCAGAATTGGAACATGAAATTTAAGGATGCTACCTCTGCTGCTCAAGTAGCGACTGAGTTTGTAGTACATGCAAGCCTAGCTGCTAGAGCTGTTGTAGAACTTTCAAGGCAATATTGTGTTGATTATGGTGGTTCATGCCACTTTGTTTTCAAGGATGAAAGGTTGGAACATGGGCAATCATTTCCTTGAGATGGTAATGAAATTTAAGGATGCTACCAATGCTGCTCAAGCAGCGACTGAGTTTCCAGAACATGCAAGCTTAGCTGCCAGAGCTTTTGTAGAACTTTCAAGGCAATATTGTGTTGATGATGGTGGTACATACCACTTAGGTTTCAAGGATGAAAGGTTGGAACATGGGAATTATTTCCTGGAGAGGGTAGTGGTAATTTTTCCTGTCGCAGGCAGAATCGGAACATGAAATTTAAGGATGCTACCGCTACTGCTCAAGTAGCGGCTGAGTTTGTAGAACATGCAAGCCTAGCTGCCATAGCTGTTGTAGAACTTTCAAGGCAATATTGTGTTGATGATGGTGATTCATGCCACTTAGGTTTCTAGGATGAAAGGTTGGAATATGGGCAATCATTTCCTGGAGATGGTAATGGTAATTTTTCTGTTGGCAGGTAGAATTGAAACATGAAATTTAAAGATGCTACCTATGCTGCTCAAGCAGCGGCTGAGTTTGGAGAATATGCAGGCCTAGCTGCCAGAGCTGTTGTAGAACTTTCAAGGCAATACTGTGTTGATGATGGTGGTTCATGCCACTTAGGTTTCAAGGATAAAAGGTTGGAACATGGGCAATCATTTCCTGGAGATGATAATGGTATTATTTCTATTGGTAGGTAGAATTGGAACATGAAATTTAAGGATGCTACCTATGCTGCTCAAGCAGCGGCTGAGTTTCCAGAACATGCAAGCTTAGCTGCCAGAGCTGTTGTAGAACTTTCAAGGCAATATTGTGTTGATGATGGTGGTACATACCACTTAGGTTTCAAGGATGAAAGGTTGGAACATGGGAATTCTTTCTTGGAGAGGGTAGTGGTAATTTTTCCTGTCGCAGGCAGAATTGGAACATGAAATTTAAGGATGCTACCTCTGCCGCTCAAGTAGCGGCTGAGTTTACAGAACATGCAAGCCTAGCTACCATAGCTGTTGTAGAACTTTCAAGGCAATATTGTGTTGATGATGGTGATTCATGCCACTTAGGTTTCAAGGATGAAAGGTTGGAATATGGGCAATCATTTCCTGGAGATGGTAATGGTAATATTTCTGTTCGCAGGTAGAATTGGAACATGAAATTTAAAGATGCTACCTATGCTGCTCAAGCAGCGGCTGAGTTTGGAGAATATGCAGGCCTAGCTGCCAGAGCTGTTGTAGAACTTTCAAGGCAATACTGTGTTGATGATGGTGGTTCATGCCACTTAGGTTTCAAGGATAAAAGGTTGGATCATGGGCAATCATTTCCTGGAGATGGTAATGGTATTATTTCTATTGGTAGGTAGAATTGGAACATGAAATTTAAGGATGCTACCTCTGGTGCTCAAGCAGTGGCTGATTTTGCAGAACATGCAGGCCTAGCTGCCAGAGCTGTTGTAGAACTTTCAACTCAATACTGTGTTGATGGTGGTTGTTCATGCCACATAGTTTTCAAGGTTGAAAGGTTGTAACATGGGCAATCATTTCCTTGAGATGGTAATGGTAATTTTTCTGTAGTCAGGTAGAATTGGAACATGAAATTTAAGGATGCTACCTCTGCTGCTCAATTAGCGACTGAGTTTGCAGAACATGCAAGCCTAGCTCCCAGAGCTGTTGTAGAACTTTCAAGGCAATATTGTGTTGATGATGGTGGTTCATGCCACTTAGGTTTCAAGGATGAAAGGTTGGAACATGGGCAATCATTTCCTGGAGATGGTAATGCTAATTTTTCTATTGGCAGGCAGAATTGGAACATGAAATTTAAGGATGCTACCTCTGCTGCTCAAGTAGCGACTGAGTTTGTAGTACATGCAAGCCTAGCTGCTAGAGCTGTTGTAGAACTTTCAAGGCAATATTGTGTTGATTATGGTGGTTCATGCCACTTTGTTTTCAAGGATGAAAGGTTGGAACATGGGCAATCATTTCCTTGAGATGGTAATGAAATTTAAGGATGCTACCAATGCTGCTCAAGCAGCGACTGAGTTTCCAGAACATGCAAGCTTAGCTGCCAGAGCTTTTGTAGAACTTTCAAGGCAATATTGTGTTGATGATGGTGGTACATACCACTTAGGTTTCAAGGATGAAAGGTTGGAACATGGGAATTATTTCCTGGAGAGGGTAGTGGTAATTTTTCCTGTCGCAGGCAGAATCGGAACATGAAATTTAAGGATGCTACCGCTACTGCTCAAGTAGCGGCTGAGTTTGTAGAACATGCAAGCCTAGCTGCCATAGCTGTTGTAGAACTTTCAAGGCAATATTGTGTTGATGATGGTGATTCATGCCACTTAGGTTTCTAGGATGAAAGGTTGGAATATGGGCAATCATTTCCTGGAGATGGTAATGGTAATTTTTCTGTTGGCAGGTAGAATTGAAACATGAAATTTAAAGATGCTACCTATGCTGCTCAAGCAGCGGCTGAGTTTGGAGAATATGCAGGCCTAGCTGCCAGAGCTGTTGTAGAACTTTCAAGGCAATACTGTGTTGATGATGGTGGTTCATGCCACTTAGGTTTCAAGGATAAAAGGTTGGAACATGGGCAATCATTTCCTGGAGATGGTAATGGTATTATTTCTATTGGTAGGTAGAATTGGAACATGAAATTTAAGGATGCTACCTATGCTGCTCAAGCAGCGGCTGAGTTTCCAGAACATGCAAGCTTAGCTGCCAGAGCTGTTGTAGAACTTTCAAGGCAATATTGTGTTGATGATGGTGGTACATACCACTTAGGTTTCAAGGATGAAAGGTTGGAACATGGGAATTCTTTCTTGGAGAGGGTAGTGGTAATTTTTCCTGTCGCAGGCAGAATTGGAACATGAAATTTAAGGATGCTACCTCTGCCGCTCAAGTAGCGGCTGAGTTTACAGAACATGCAAGCCTAGCTACCATAGCTGTTGTAGAACTTTCAAGGCAATATTGTGTTGATGATGGTGATTCATGCCACTTAGGTTTCAAGGATGAAAGGTTGGAATATGGGCAATCATTTCCTGGGAGGGTAATGGTAATTTTTCTGTTCGCAGGTAGAATTGGAACATGAAATTTAAAGATGCTACCTATGCTGCTCAAGCAGCGGCTGAGTTTGGAGAATATGCAGGCCTAGCTGCCAGAGCTGTTGTAGAACTTTCAAGGCAATACTGTGTTGATGATGGTGGTTCATGCCACTTAGGTTTCAAGGATAAAAGGTTGGATCATGGGCAATCATTTCCTGGAGATGGTAATGGTATTATTTCTATTGGTAGGTAGAATTGGAACATGAAATTTAAGGATGCTACCTCTGGTGCTCAAGCAGTGGCTGATTTTGCAGAACATGCAGGCCTAGCTGCCAGAGCTGTTGTAGAACTTTCAACTCAATACTGTGTTGATGGTGGTTGTTCATGCCACATAGTTTTCAAGGTTGAAAGGTTGTAACATGGGCAATCATTTCCTTGAGATGGTAATGGTAATTTTTCTGTAGTCAGGTAGAATTGGAACATGAAATTTAAGGATGCTACCTCTGCTGCTCAATTAGCGACTGAGTTTGCAGAACATGCAAGCCTAGCTCCCAGAGCTGTTGTAGAACTTTCAAGGCAATATTGTGTTGATGATGGTGGTTCATGCCACTTAGTTTTCAAGGATGAAAGGTTGGAACATGGGCAATCATTTCCTGGAGATGGTAATGCTAATTTTTCTATTGGCAGGCAGAATTGGAACATGAAATTTAAGGATGCTACCTCTGCTGCTCAAGTAGCGACTGAGTTTGTAGTACATGCAAGCCTAGCTGCTAGAGCTGTTGTAGAACTTTCAAGGCAATATTGTGTTGATTATGGTGGTTCATGCCACTTTGTTTTCAAGGATGAAAGGTTGGAACATGGGCAATCATTTCCTTGAGATGGTAATGAAATTTAAGGATGCTACCAATGCTGCTCAAGCAGCGACTGAGTTTCCAGAACATGCAAGCTTAGCTGCCAGAGCTTTTGTAGAACTTTCAAGGCAATATTGTGTTGATGATGGTGGTACATACCACTTAGGTTTCAAGGATGAAAGGTTGGAACATGGGAATTATTTCCTGGAGAGGGTAGTGGTAGTTTTTCCTGTCGCAGGCAGAATTGGAACATGAAATTTAAGGATGCTACCGCTACTGCTCAAGTAGCGGCTGAGTTTGCAGAACATGCAAGCCTAGCTGCCATAGCTGTTGTAGAACTTTCAAGGCAATATTGTGTTGATGATGGTGATTCATGCCACTTAGGTTTCAAGGATGAAAGGTTGGAATATGGGCAATCATTTCCTGGAGATGGTAATGGTAATTTTTCTGTTGGCAGGTAGAATTGGAACATGAAATTTAAAGATGCTACCTATGCTGCTCAAGCAGCGGCTGAGTTTGGAGAATATGCAGGCCTAGCTGCCAGAGCTGTTGTAGAACTTTCAAGGCAATACTGTGTTGATGATGGTGGTTCATGCCACTTAGGTTTCAAGGATAAAAGGTTGGAACATGGGCAATCATTTCCTGGAGATGGTAATGGTATTATTTCTATTGGTAGGTAGAATTGGAACATGAAATTTAAGGATGCTACCTATGCTGCTCAAGCAGCGGCTGAGTTTCCAGAACATGCAAGCTTAGCTGCCAGAGCTGTTGTAGAACTTTCAAGGGAATATTGTGTTGATGATGGTGGTACATACCACTTAGGTTTCAAGGATGAAAGGTTGGAACATGGGAATTCTTTCTTGGAGAGGGTAGTGGTAATTTTTCCTGTCGCAGGCAGAATTGGAACATGAAATTTAAGGATGCTACCTCTGCCGCTCAAGTAGCGGCTGAGTTTACAGAACATGCAAGCCTAGCTGCCATAGCTGTTGTAGAACTTTCAAGGCAATATTGTGTTGATGATGGTGATTCATGCCACTTAGGTTTCAAGGATGAAAGGTTGGAATATGGGCAATCATTTCCTGGAGATGGTAATGGTAATTTTTCTGTTGGCAGGTAGAATTGGAACATGAAATTTAAAGATGCTACCTATGCTGCTCAAGCAGCGGCTGAGTTTGGAGAATATGCAGGCCTAGCTGCCAGAGCTGTTGTAGAACTTTCAAGGCAATACTGTGTTGATGATGGTGGTTCATGCCACTTAGGTTTCAAGGATAAAAGGTTGGAACATGGGCAATCATTTCCTGGAGATGGTAATGGTATTATTTCTATTGGTAGGTAGAATTGGAACATGAAATTTAAGGATGCTACCAATGCTGCTCAAGCAGCGACTGAGTTTCCAGAACATGCAAGCTTAGCTGCCAGAGCTTTTGTAGAACTTTCAAGGCAATATTGTGTTGATGATGGTGGTACATACCACTTAGGTTTCAAGGATGAAAGGTTGGAACATGGGAATTATTTCCTGGAGAGGGTAGTGGTAGTTTTTCCTGTCGCAGGCAGAATTGGAACATGAAATTTAAGGATGCTACCGCTACTGCTCAAGTAGCGGCTGAGTTTGCAGAACATGCAAGCCTAGCTGCCATAGCTGTTGTAGAACTTTCAAGGCAATATTGTGTTGATGATGGTGATTCATGCCACTTAGGTTTCAAGGATGAAAGGTTGGAATATGGGCAATCATTTCCTGGAGATGGTAATGGTAATTTTTCTGTTGGCAGGTAGAATTGGAACATGAAATTTAAAGATGCTACCTATGCTGCTCAAGCAGCGGCTGAGTTTGGAGAATATGCAGGCCTAGCTGCCAGAGCTGTTGTAGAACTTTCAAGGCAATACTGTGTTGATGATGGTGGTTCATGCCACTTAGGTTTCAAGGATAAAAGGTTGGAACATGGGCAATCATTTCCTGGAGATGGTAATGGTATTATTTCTATTGGTAGGTAGAATTGGAACATGAAATTTAAGGATGCTACCTATGCTGCTCAAGCAGCGGCTGAGTTTCCAGAACATGCAAGCTTAGCTGCCAGAGCTGTTGTAGAACTTTCAAGGGAATATTGTGTTGATGATGGTGGTACATACCACTTAGGTTTCAAGGATGAAAGGTTGGAACATGGGAATTCTTTCTTGGAGAGGGTAGTGGTAATTTTTCCTGTCGCAGGCAGAATTGGAACATGAAATTTAAGGATGCTACCTCTGCCGCTCAAGTAGCGGCTGAGTTTACAGAACATGCAAGCCTAGCTGCCATAGCTGTTGTAGAACTTTCAAGGCAATATTGTGTTGATGATGGTGATTCATGCCACTTAGGTTTCAAGGATGAAAGGTTGGAATATGGGCAATCATTTCCTGGAGATGGTAATGGTAATTTTTCTGTTGGCAGGTAGAATTGGAACATGAAATTTAAAGATGCTACCTATGCTGCTCAAGCAGCGGCTGAGTTTGGAGAATATGCAGGCCTAGCTGCCAGAGCTGTTGTAGAACTTTCAAGGCAATACTGTGTTGATGATGGTGGTTCATGCCACTTAGGTTTCAAGGATAAAAGGTTGGAACATGGGCAATCATTTCCTGGAGATGGTAATGGTATTATTTCTATTGGTAGGTAGAATTGGAACATGAAATTTAAGGATGCTACCTATGCTGCTCAAGCAGCGGCTGAGTTTCCAGAACATGCAAGCTTAGCTGCCAGAGCTGTTGTAGAACTTTCAAGGGAATATTGTGTTGATGATGGTGGTACATACCACTTAGGTTTCAAGGATGAAAGGTTGGAACATGGGAATTCTTTCTTGGAGAGGGTAGTGGTAATTTTTCCTGTCGCAGGCAGAATTGGAACATGAAATTTAAGGATGCTACCTCTGCCGCTCAAGTAGCGGCTGAGTTTACAGAACATGCAAGCCTAGCTGCCATAGCTGTTGTAGAACTTTCAAGGCAATATTGTGTTGATGATGGTGATTCATGCCACTTAGGTTTCAAGGATGAAAGGTTGGAATATGGGCAATCATTTCCTGGAGATGGTAATGGTAATTTTTCTGTTGGCAGGTAGAATTGGAACATGAAATTTAAAGATGCTACCTATGCTGCTCAAGCAGCGGCTGAGTTTGGAGAATATGCAGGCCTAGCTGCCAGAGCTGTTGTAGAACTTTCAAGGCAATACTGTGTTGATGATGGTGGTTCATGCCACTTAGGTTTCAAGGATAAAAGGTTGGAACATGGGCAATCATTTCCTGGAGATGGTAATGGTATTATTTCTATTGGTAGGTAGAATTGGAACATGAAATTTAAGGATGCTACCTATGCTGCTCAAGCAGCGGCTGAGTTTCCAGAACATGCAAGCTTAGCTGCCAGAGCTGTTGTAGAACTTTCAAGGGAATATTGTGTTGATGATGGTGGTACATACCACTTAGGTTTCAAGGATGAAAGGTTGGAACATGGGAATTCTTTCTTGGAGAGGGTAGTGGTAATTTTTCCTGTCGCAGGCAGAATTGGAACATGAAATTTAAGGATGCTACCTCTGCCGCTCAAGTAGCGGCTGAGTTTACAGAACATGCAAGCCTAGCTGCCATAGCTGTTGTAGAACTTTCAAGGCAATATTGTGTTGATGATGGTGATTCATGCCACTTAGGTTTCAAGGATGAAAGGTTGGAATATGGGCAATCATTTCCTGGAGATGGTAATGGTAATTTTTCTGTTGGCAGGTAGAATTGGAACATGAAATTTAAAGATGCTACCTATGCTGCTCAAGCAGCGGCTGAGTTTGGAGAATATGCAGGCCTAGCTGCCAGAGCTGTTGTAGAACTTTCAAGGCAATACTGTGTTGATGATGGTGGTTCATGCCACTTAGGTTTCAAGGATAAAAGGTTGGAACATGGGCAATCATTTCCTGGAGATGGTAATGGTATTATTTCTATTGGTAGGTAGAATTGGAACATGAAATTTAAGGATGCTACCTATGCTGCTCAAGCAGCGGCTGAGTTTCCAGAACATGCAAGCTTAGCTGCCAGAGCTGTTGTAGAACTTTCAAGGCAATATTGTGTTGATGATGGTGGTACATACGACTTAGGTTTCAAGGATGAAAGGTTGGAACATGGGAATTCTTTCTTGGAGAGGGTAGTGGTAATTTTTCCTGTCGCAGGCAGAATTGGAACATGAAATTTAAGGATGCTACCTCAGCCGCTCAAGTAGCGGCTGAGTTTACAGAACATGCAAGCCTAGCTGCCATAGCTGTTGTAGAACTTTCAAGGCAATATTGTGTTGATGATGGTGATTCATGCCACTTAGGTTTCAAGGATGAAAGGTTGGAATATGGGCAATCATTTCCTGGAGATGGTAATGGTAATTTTTCTGTTGGCAGGTAGAATTGGAACATGAAATTTAAAGATGCTACCTATGCTGCTCAAGCAGCGGCTGAGTTTGGAGAATATGCAGGCCTAGCTGCCAGAGCTGTTGTAGAACTTTCAAGGCAATACTGTGTTGATGATGGTGGTTCATGCCACTTAGGTTTCAAGGATAAAAGGTTGGAACATGGGCAATCATTTCCTGGAGATGGTAATGGTATTATTTCTATTGGTAGGTAGAATTGGAACATGAAATTTAAGGATGCTACCTATGCTGCTCAAGCAGCGGCTGAGTTTCCAGAACATGCAAGCTTAGCTGCCAGAGCTGTTGTAGAACTTTCAAGGCAATACTGTGTTGATGATGGTGGTTCATGCCACTTAGGTTTCAAGGATAAAAGGTTGGAACATGGGCAATCATTTCCTGGAGATGGTAATGGTATTATTTCTATTGGTAGGTAGAATTGGAACATGAAATTTAAGGATGCTACCTATGCTGCTCAAGCAGCGGCTGAGTTTCCAGAACATGCAAGCTTAGCTGCCAGAGCTGTTGTAGAACTTTCAAGGCAATATTGTGTTGATGATGGTGGTACATACGACTTAGGTTTCAAGGATGAAAGGTTGGAACATGGGAATTCTTTCTTGGAGAGGGTAGTGGTAATTTTTCCTGTCGCAGGCAGAATTGGAACATGAAATTTAAGGATGCTACCTCAGCCGCTCAAGTAGCGGCTGAGTTTACAGAACATGCAAGCCTAGCTGCCATAGCTGTTGTAGAACTTTCAAGGCAATATTGTGTTGATGATGGTGATTCATGCCACTTAGGTTTCAAGGATGAAAGGTTGGAATATGGGCAATCATTTCCTGGAGATGGTAATGGTAATTTTTCTGTTGGCAGGTAGAATTGGAACATGAAATTTAAAGATGCTACCTATGCTGCTCAAGCAGCGGCTGAGTTTGGAGAATATGCAGGCCTAGCTGCCAGAGCTGTTGTAGAACTTTCAAGGCAATACTGTGTTGATGATGGTGGTTCATGCCACTTAGGTTTCAAGGATAAAAGGTTGGAACATGGGCAATCATTTCCTGGAGATGGTAATGGTATTATTTCTATTGGTAGGTAGAATTGGAACATGAAATTTAAGGATGCTACCTATGCTGCTCAAGCAGCGGCTGAGTTTCCAGAACATGCAAGCTTAGCTGCCAGAGCTGTTGTAGAACTTTCAAGGCAATATTTTGTTGATGATGGTGGTACATACCACTTAGGTTTCAAGGATGAAAGGTTGGAACATGGGAATTCTTTCCTGGAGAGGGTAGTGGTAATTTTTCCTGTCGCAGGCAGAATTGGAACACGAAATTTAAGGATGCTACCTCTGCCTCTCAAGTAGCGGCTGAGTTTACAGAATATGCAAGCCTAGCTACCATAGCCGTTTTAGAACTTTCAAGGCAATATTGTGTTGATGATTGTGATTCATGCCACTTAGGTTTCAAGGATGAAAGGTTGGAATATGGGCAATCATTTCCTAGAGAGGGTAATGGTAATTTTTCTGTTCGCAGGTAGAATTGGAACATGAAATTTAAAGATGCTACCTATGCTGCTCAAGCAGCGGCTGAGTTTGGAGAATATGCAGGCCTAGCTGCCAGAGCTGTTGTAGAACTTTCAAGGCAATACTGTGTTGATGATGGTGGTTCATGCCACTTAGGTTTCAAGGATAAAAGGTTGGAACATGGGCAATCATTTCCTGGAGATGGTAATGGTATTATTTCTATTGGTAGGTAGAATTGGAACATGAAATTTAAGGATGCTACCTCTGGTGCTCAAGCAGTGGCTGATTTTGCAGAACATGCAGGCCTAGCTGCCAGAGCTGTTGTAGAACTTTCAACTCAATACTGTGTTGATGGTGGTGGTTCATGCCACATAGTTTTCAAGGTTGAAAGGTTGTAACATGGGCAATCATTTCCTTGAGATGGTAATGGTAATTTTTCTGTAGTCAGGTAGAATTGGAACATGAAATTTAAGGATGCTACCTCTGCTGCTCAATTAGCGACTGAGTTTGCAGAACATGCAAGCCTAGCTCCCAGAGCTGTTGTAGAACTTTCAAGGCAATATTGTGTTGATGATGGTGGTTCATGCCACTTAGTTTTCAAGGATGAATGGTTTGAACATAGGCAATCATTTCCTTGAGATGGTAAATTTTCTATTGGCAGGCAGAATTGGATCATGAAATTTAAGGATGCTACCTCTACTTCTCAAGTAGCGGCTGAGTTTGCAGAACATCCAAGCCTAGCTGCCAGAGCTGTTGTAGAACTTTCAAGGCAATATTGTGTTGATGATGGTGGTTCATGCCACTTAGGTTTCAAGGATGAAAGGTTGGAACATGGGCAATCATTTCCTGGAGATGGTAATGCTAATTTTTCTATTGGCAGGCAGAATTGGAACATGAAATTTAAGGATGCTACCTCTGCTGCTCAAGTAGCGACTGAGTTTGTAGTACATGCAAGCCTAGCTGCTAGAGCTGTTGTAGAACTTTCAAGGCAATATTGTGTTGATTATGGTGGTTCATGCCACTTTGTTTTCAAGGATGAAAGGTTGGAACATGGGCAATCATTTCCTTGAGATGGTAATGAAATTTAAGGATGCTACCAATGCTGCTCAAGCAGCGACTGAGTTTCCAGAACATGCAAGCTTAGCTGCCAGAGCTTTTGTAGAACTTTCAAGGCAATATTGTGTTGATGATGGTGGTACATACCACTTAGGTTTCAAGGATGAAAGGTTGGAACATGGGAATTCTTTCTTGGAGAGGGTAGTGGTAATTTTTCCTGTCGCAGGCAGAATTGGAACATGAAATTTAAGGATGCTACCTCTGCCGCTCAAGTAGCGGCTGAGTTTACAGAACATGCAAGCCTAGCTGCCATAGCTGTTGTAGAACTTTCAAGGCAATATTGTGTTGATGATGGTGATTCATGCCACTTAGGTTTCAAGGATGAAAGGTTGGAATATGGGCAATCATTTCCTGGAGATGGTAATGGTAATTTTTCTGTTGGCAGGTAGAATTGGAACATGAAATTTAAAGATGCTACCTATGCTGCTCAAGCAGCGGCTGAGTTTGGAGAATATGCAGGCCTAGCTGCCAGAGCTGTTGTAGAACTTTCAAGGCAATACTGTGTTGATGATGGTGGTTCATGCCACTTAGGTTTCAAGGATAAAAGGTTGGAACATGGGCAATCATTTCCTGGAGATGGTAATGGTGTTATTTCTATTGGTAGGTAGAATTGGAACATGAAATTTAAGGATGCTACCTATGCTGCTCAAGCAGCGGCTGAGCTTCCAGAACATGCAAGCTTAGCTGCCAGAGCTGTTGTAGAACTTTCAAGGCAATATTGTGTTGATGATGGTGGTACATACCACTTAGGTTTCAAGGATGAAAGGTTGGAACATGGGAATTCTTTCTTGGAGAGGGTAGTGGTAATTTTTCCTGTCGCAGGCAGAATTGGAACATGAAATTTAAGGATGCTACCTCTGCCGCTCAAGTAGCGGCTGAGTTTACAGAACATGCAAGCCTAGCTACCATAGCTGTTGTAGAACTTTCAAGGCAATATTGTGTTGATGATGGTGATTCATGCCACTTAGGTTTCAAGGATGAAAGGTTGGAATATGGGCAATCATTCCCTGGAGATGGTAATGGTAATTTTTTTGTTGGCAGGTAGAATTGGAACATGAAATTTAAAGATGCTACCTATGCTGCTCAAGCAGCGGCTGAGTTTGGAGAATATGCAGGCCTAGCTGCCAGAGCTGTTGTAGAACTTTCAAGGCAATACTGTGTTGATGATGGTGGTTCATGCCACTTAGGTTTCAAGGATAAAAGGTTGGAACATGGGCAATCATTTCCTGGAGATGGTAATGGTATTATTTCTATTGGTAGGTAGAATTGGAACATGAAATTTAAGGATGCTACCTATGTTGCTCAAGCAGCGGCTGAGTTTCCAGAACATGCAAGCTTAGCTGCCAGAGCTGTTGTAGAACTTTCAAGGCAATATTTTGTTGATGATGGTGGTACATACCACTTAGGTTTCAAGGATGAAAGGTTGGAACATGGGAATTCTTTCCTGGAGAGGGTAGTGGTAATATTTCCTGTCGCAGGCAGAATTGGAACATGAAATTTAAGGATGCTACCTCTGCCTCTCAAGTAGCGGCTGAGTTTACAGAATATGCAAGCCTAGCTACCATAGCTGTTTTAGAACTTTCAAGGCAATATTGTGTTGATGATGGTGATTCATGCCACTTAGGTTTCAAGGATGAAAGGTTGGAATATGGGCAATCATTTCCAGGAGATGGTAATGGTAATTTTTCTGTTGGCAGGTAGAATTGGAACATGAAATTTAAAGATGCTACCTATGCTGCTCAAGCAGCGGCTGAGTTTGGAGAATATGCAGGCCTAGCTGCCAGAGCTGTTGTAGAACTTTCAAGGCAATACTGTGTTGATGATGGTGGTTCATGCCACTTAGGTTTCAAGGATAAAAGGTTGGATCATGGGCAATCATTTCCTGGAGATGGTAATGGTATTATTTCTATTGGTAGGTAGAATTGGAACATGAAATTTAAGGATGCTACCTCTGGTGCTAAAGCAGTGGCTGATTTTGCAGAACATGCAGGCCTAGCTGCCAGAGCTGTTGTAGAACTTTCAACTCAATACTGTGTTGATGGTGGTGGTTCATGCCACATAGTTTTCAAGGTTAAAAAGTTGTAACATGGGCAATCATTTCCTTGAGATGGTAATGGTAAATTTTCTGTAGTCAGGTAGAATTGGAACATGAAATTTAAGGATGCTACCTCTGCTGCTCAATTAGCGACTGAGTTTGCAGAACATGCAAGCCTAGCTCCCAGAGCTGTTGTAGAACTTTCAAGGCAATATTGTGTTGATGATGGTGGTTCATGCCACTTAGTTTTCAAGGATGAATGGTTTGAACATAGGCAATCATTTCCTTGAGATGGTAAATTTTCTATTGGCAGGCAGAATTGGATCATGAAATTTAAGGATGCTACCTCTGCTTCTCAAGTAGCGGCTGAGTTTGCAGAACATCCAAGCCTAGCTGCCAGAGCTGTTGTAGAACTTTCAAGGCAATATTGTGTTGATGATGGTGGTTCATGCCACTTAGGTTTCAAGGATAAAAGGTTGGAACATGGGCAATCATTTCCTGGAGATGGTAATGCTAATTTTTCTATTGGCAGGCAGAATTGGAACATGAAATTTAAGGATGCTACCTCTGCTGCTCAAGTAGCGACTGAGTTTGTAGTACATGCAAGCCTAGCTGCTAGAGCTGTTGTAGAACTTTCAAGGCAATATTGTGTTGATTATGGTGGTTCATGCTACTTTGTTTTCAAGGATGAAAGGTTGGAACATGGGCAATCATTTCCTTGAGATGGTAATGAAATTTAAGGATGCTACCAATGCTGCTCAAGCAGCGACTGAGTTTCCAGAACATGCAAGCTTAGCTGCCAGAGCTTTTGTAGAACTTTCAAGGCAATATTGTGTTGATGATGGTGGTACATACCACTTAGGTTTCAAGGATGAAAGGTTGGAACATGGGAATTATTTCCTGGAGAGGGTAGTGGTAATTTTTCCTGTCGCAGGCAGAATTGGAACATGAAATTTAAGGATGCTACCGCTACTGCTCAAGTAGCGGCTGAGTTTGCAGAACATGCAAGCCTAGCTGCCATAGCTGTTGTAGAACTTTCAAGGCAATATTGTGTTGATGATGGTGATTCATGCCACTTAGGTTTCAAGGATGAAAGGTTGGAATATGGGCAATCATTTCCTGGAGATGGTAATGGTAATTTTTCTGTTGGCAGGTAGAATTGGAACATGAAATTTAAAGATGCTACCTATGCTGCTCAAGCAGCGGCTGAGTTTGGAGAATATGCAGGCCTAGCTGCCAGAGCTGTTGTAGAACTTTCAAGGCAATACTGTGTTGATGATGGTGGTTCATGCCACTTAGGTTTCAAGGATAAAAGGTTGGAACATGGGCAATCATTTCCTGGAGATGGTAATGGTGTTATTTCTATTGGTAGGTAGAATTGGAACATGAAATTTAAGGATGCTACCTATGCTGCTCAAGCAGCGGCTGAGCTTCCAGAACATGCAAGCTTAGCTGCCAGAGCTGTTGTAGAACTTTCAAGGCAATATTGTGTTGATGATGGTGGTACATACCACTTAGGTTTCAAGGATGAAAGGTTGGAACATGGGAATTCTTTCTTGGAGAGGGTAGTGGTAATTTTTCCTGTCGCAGGCAGAATTGGAACATGAAATTTAAGGATGCTACCTCTGCCGCTCAAGTAGCGGCTGAGTTTACAGAACATGCAAGCCTAGCTACCATAGCTGTTGTAGAACTTTCAAGGCAATATTGTGTTGATGATGGTGATTCATGCCACTTAGGTTTCAAGGATGAAAGGTTGGAATATGGGCAATCATTTCCTGGAGATGGTAATGGTAATTTTTCTGTTGGCAGGTAGAATTGGAACATGAAATTTAAAGATGCTACCTATGCTGCTCAAGCAGCGGCTGAGTTTGGAGAATATGCAGGCCTAGCTGCCAGAGCTGTTGTAGAACTTTCAAGGCAATACTGTGTTGATGATGGTGGTTCATGCCACTTAGGTTTCAAGGATAAAAGGTTGGAACATGGGCAATCATTTCCTGGAGATGGTAATGGTATTATTTCTATTGGTAGGTAGAATTGGAACATGAAATTTAAGGATGCTACCTATGTTGCTCAAGCAGCGGCTGAGTTTCCAGAACATGCAAGCTTAGCTGCCAGAGCTGTTGTAGAACTTTCAAGGCAATATTTTGTTGATGATGGTGGTACATACCACTTAGGTTTCAAGGATGAAAGGTTGGAACATGGGAATTCTTTCCTGGAGAGGGTAGTGGTAATATTTCCTGTCGCAGGCAGAATTGGAACATGAAATTTAAGGATGCTACCTCTGCCTCTCAAGTAGCGGCTGAGTTTACAGAATATGCAAGCCTAGCTACCATAGCTGTTTTAGAACTTTCAAGGCAATATTGTGTTGATGATGGTGATTCATGCCACTTAGGTTTCAAGGATGAAAGGTTGGAATATGGGCAATCATTTCCTGGAGATGGTAATGGTAATTTTTCTGTTGGCAGGTAGAATTGGAACATGAAATTTAAAGATGCTACCTATGCTGCTCAAGCAGCGGCTGAGTTTGGAGAATATGCAGGCCTAGCTGCCAGAGCTGTTGTAGAACTTTCAAGGCAATACTGTGTTGATGATGGTGGTTCATGCCACTTAGGTTTCAAGGATAAAAGGTTGGATCATGGGCAATCATTTCCTGGAGATGGTAATGGTATTATTTCTATTGGTAGGTAGAATTGGAACATGAAATTTAAGGATGCTACCTCTGGTGCTAAAGCAGTGGCTGATTTTGCAGAACATGCAGGCCTAGCTGCCAGAGCTGTTGTAGAACTTTCAACTCAATACTGTGTTGATGGTGGTGGTTCATGCCACATAGTTTTCAAGGTTAAAAAGTTGTAACATGGGCAATCATTTCCTTGAGATGGTAATGGTAAATTTTCTGTAGTCAGGTAGAATTGGAACATGAAATTTAAGGATGCTACCTCTGCTGCTCAATTAGCGACTGAGTTTGCAGAACATGCAAGCCTAGCTCCCAGAGCTGTTGTAGAACTTTCAAGGCAATATTGTGTTGATGATGGTGGTTCATGCCACTTAGTTTTCAAGGATGAATGGTTTGAACATAGGCAATCATTTCCTTGAGATGGTAAATTTTCTATTGGCAGGCAGAATTGGATCATGAAATTTAAGGATGCTACCTCTGCTTCTCAAGTAGCGGCTGAGTTTGCAGAACATCCAAGCCTAGCTGCCAGAGCTGTTGTAGAACTTTCAAGGCAATATTGTGTTGATGATGGTGGTTCATGCCACTTAGGTTTCAAGGATAAAAGGTTGGAACATGGGCAATCATTTCCTGGAGATGGTAATGCTAATTTTTCTATTGGCAGGCAGAATTGGAACATGAAATTTAAGGATGCTACCTCTGCTGCTCAAGTAGCGACTGAGTTTGTAGTACATGCAAGCCTAGCTGCTAGAGCTGTTGTAGAACTTTCAAGGCAATATTGTGTTGATTATGGTGGTTCATGCTACTTTGTTTTCAAGGATGAAAGGTTGGAACATGGGCAATCATTTCCTTGAGATGGTAATGAAATTTAAGGATGCTACCAATGCTGCTCAAGCAGCGACTGAGTTTCCAGAACATGCAAGCTTAGCTGCCAGAGCTTTTGTAGAACTTTCAAGGCAATATTGTGTTGATGATGGTGGTACATACCACTTAGGTTTCAAGGATGAAAGGTTGGAACATGGGAATTATTTCCTGGAGAGGGTAGTGGTAATTTTTCCTGTCGCAGGCAGAATTGGAACATGAAATTTAAGGATGCTACCGCTACTGCTCAAGTAGCGGCTGAGTTTGCAGAACATGCAAGCCTAGCTGCCATAGCTGTTGTAGAACTTTCAAGGCAATATTGTGTTGATGATGGTGATTCATGCCACTTAGGTTTCAAGGATGAAAGGTTGGAATATGGGCAATCATTTCCTGGAGATGGTAATGGTAATTTTTCTGTTGGCAGGTAGAATTGGAACATGAAATTTAAAGATGCTACCTATGCTGCTCAAGCAGCGGCTGAGTTTGGAGAATATGCAGGCCTAGCTGCCAGAGCTGTTGTAGAACTTTCAAGGCAATACTGTGTTGATGATGGTGGTTCATGCCACTTAGGTTTCAAGGATAAAAGGTTGGAACATGGGCAATCATTTCCTGGAGATGGTAATGGTATTATTTCTATTGGTAGGTAGAATTGGAACATGAAATTTAAGGATGCTACCTATGCTGCTCAAGCAGCGGCTGAGCTTCCAGAACATGCAAGCTTAGCTGCCAGAGCTGTTGTAGAACTTTCAAGGCAATATTGTGTTGATGATGGTGGTACATACCACTTAGGTTTCAAGGATGAAAGGTTGGAACATGGGAATTCTTTCTTGGAGAGGGTAGTGGTAATTTTTCCTGTCGCAGGCAGAATTGGAACATGAAATTTAAGGATGCTACCTCTGCCGCTCAAGTAGCGGCTGAGTTTACAGAACATGCAAGCCTAGCTACCATAGCTGTTGTAGAACTTTCAAGGCAATATTGTGTTGATGATGGTGATTCATGCCACTTAGGTTTCAAGGATGAAAGGTTGGAATATGGGCAATCATTTCCTGGAGATGGTAATGGTAATTTTTCTGTTGGCAGGTAGAATTGGAACATGAAATTTAAAGATGCTACCTATGCTGCTCAAGCAGCGGCTGAGTTTGGAGAATATGCAGGCCTAGCTGCCAGAGCTGTTGTAGAACTTTCAAGGCAATACTGTGTTGATGATGGTGGTTCATGCCACTTAGGTTTCAAGGATAAAAGGTTGGAACATGGGCAATCATTTCCTGGAGATGGTAATGGTATTATTTCTATTGGTAGGTAGAATTGGAACATGAAATTTAAGGATGCTACCTATGCTGCTCAAGCAGCGGCTGAGTTTCCAGAACATGCAAGCTTAGCTGCCAGAGCTGTTGTAGAACTTTCAAGGCAATATTTTGTTGATGATGGTGGTACATACCACTTAGGTTTCAAGGATGAAAGGTTGGAACATGGGAATTCTTTCCTGGAGAGGGTAGTGGTAATTTTTCCTGTCGCAGGCAGAATTGGAACATGAAATTTAAGGATGCTACCTCTGCCGCTCAAGTAGCGGCTGAGTTTACAGAACATGCAAGCCTAGCTACCATAGCTGTTGTAGAACTTTCAAGGCAATATTGTGTTGATGATGGTGATTCATGCCACTTAGGTTTCAAGGATGAAAGGTTGGAATATGGGCAATCATTTCCTGGAGATGGTAATGGTAATTTTTCTGTTGGCAGGTAGAATTGGAACATGAAATTTAAAGATGCTACCTATGCTGCTCAAGCAGCGGCTGAGTTTGGAGAATATGCAGGCCTAGCTGCCAGAGCTGTTGTAGAACTTTCAAGGCAATACTGTGTTGATGATGGTGGTTCATGCCACTTAGGTTTCAAGGATAAAAGGTTGGATCATGGGCAATCATTTCCTGGAGATGGTAATGGTATTATTTCTATTGGTAGGTAGAATTGGAACATGAAATTTAAGGATGCTACCTCTGGTGCTCAAGCAGTGGCTGATTTTGCAGAACATGCAGGCCTAGCTGCCAGAGCTGTTGTAGAACTTTCAACTCAATACTGTGTTGATGGTGGTGGTTCATGCCACATAGTTTTCAAGGTTGAAAGGTTGTAACATGGGCAATCATTTCCTTGAGATGGTAATGGTAATTTTTCTGTAGTCAGGTAGAATTGGAACATGAAATTTAAGGATGCTACCTCTGCTGCTCAATTAGCGACTGAGTTTGCAGAACATGCAAGCCTAGCTCCCAGAGCTGTTGTAGAACTTTCAAGGCAATATTGTGTTGATGATGGTGGTTCATGCCACTTAGTTTTCAAGGATGAATGGTTTGAACATAGGCAATCATTTCCTTGAGATGGTAAATTTTCTATTGGCAGGCAGAATTGGATCATGAAATTTAAGGATGCTACCTCTGCTTCTCAAGTAGCGGCTGAGTTTGCAGAACATCCAAGCCTAGCTGCCAGAGCTGTTGTAGAACTTTCAAGGCAATATTGTGTTGATGATGGTGGTTCATGCCACTTAGGTTTCAAGGATGAAAGGTTGGAACATGGGCAATCATTTCCTGGAGATGGTAATGCTAATTTTTCTATTGGCAGGCAGAATTGGAACATGAAATTTAAGGATGCTACCTCTGCTGCTCAAGTAGCGACTGAGTTTGTAGTACATGCAAGCCTAGCTGCTAGAGCTGTTGTAGAACTTTCAAGGCAATATTGTGTTGATTATGGTGGTTCATGCCACTTTGTTTTCAAGGATGAAAGGTTGGAACATGGGCAATCATTTCCTTGAGATGGTAATGAAATTTAAGGATGCTACCAATGCTGCTCAAGCAGCGACTGAGTTTCCAGAACATGCAAGCTTAGCTGCCAGAGCTTTTGTAGAACTTTCAAGGCAATATTGTGTTGATGATGGTGGTACATACCACTTAGGTTTCAAGGATGAAAGGTTGGAACATGGGAATTATTTCCTGGAGAGGGTAGTGGTAATTTTTCCTGTCGCAGGCAGAATTGGAACATGAAATTTAAGGATGCTACCGCTACTGCTCAAGTAGCGGCTGAGTTTGCAGAACATGCAAGCCTAGCTGCCATAGCTGTTGTAGAACTTTCAAGGCAATATTGTGTTGATGATGGTGATTCATGCCACTTAGGTTTCAAGGATGAAAGGTTGGAATATGGGCAATCATTTCCTGGAGATGGTAATGGTAATTTTTCTGTTGGCAGGTAGAATTGGAACATGAAATTTAAAGATGCTACCTATGCTGCTCAAGCAGCGGCTGAGTTTGGAGAATATGCAGGCCTAGCTGCCAGAGCTGTTGTAGAACTTTCAAGGCAATACTGTGTTGATGATGGTGGTTCATGCCACTTAGGTTTCAAGGATAAAAGGTTGGAACATGGGCAATCATTTCCTGGAGATGGTAATGGTATTATTTCTATTGGTAGGTAGAATTGGAACATGAAATTTAAGGATGCTACCTATGCTGCTCAAGCAGCGGCTGAGTTTCCAGAACATGCAAGCTTAGCTGCCAGAGCTGTTGTAGAACTTTCAAGGCAATATTGTGTTGATGATGGTGGTACATACCACTTAGGTTTCAAGGATGAAAGGTTGGAACATGGGAATTATTTCCTGGAGAGGGTAGTGGTAATTTTTCCTGTCGCAGGCAGAATTGGAACATGAAATTTAAGGATGCTACCTCTGCTGCTCAAGTAGCGGCTGAGTTTACAGAACATGCAAGCCTAGCTGCCATAGCTGTTGTAGAACTTTCAAGGCAATATTGTGTTGATGATGGTGATTCATGCCACTTAGGTTTCAAGGATGAAAGGTTGGAATATGGGCAATCATTTCCTGGAGATGGTAATGGTAATTTTTCTGTTGGCAGGTAGAATTGGAACATGAAATTTAAAGATGCTACCTATGCTGCTCAAGCAGCGGCTGAGTTTGGAGAATATGCAGGCCTAGCTGCCAGAGCTGTTGTAGAACTTTCAAGGCAATACTGTGTTGATGATGGTGGTTCATGCCACTTAGGTTTCAAGGATAAAAGGTTGGAACATGGGCAATCATTTCCTGGAGATGGTAATGGTATTATTTCTATTGGTAGGTAGAATTGGAACATGAAATTTAAGGATGCTACCTCTGGTGCTCAAGCAGTGGCTGATTTTGCAGAATATGCAGGCCTAGCTGCCAAAGCTGTTGTAGAACTTTCAAGGCAATACTGTGTTGATGATGGTGGTTCATGCCACTTAGGTTTCAAGGATGAAAGGTTGGAACATGGGCAATCATTTCCTGGAGATGGTAATGGTAATTTTTCTGTTGGCAGGTAGAATTGGAACATGAAATTTAAGGATGCTACCTCTGCTGCTCAAGCAGCGGCTGAGTTTGCAGAACATGCAAGCCTAGCTGCCATAGCTGTTGTAGAACTTTCAAGGCAATATTGTGTTGATGATGGTGATTCATGCCACTTAGGTTTCAAGGATGAAAGGTTGGAATATGGGCAATCATTTCCTGGAGATGGTAATGGTAATTTTTCTGTTGGCAGGTAGAATTGGAACATGAAATTTAAAGATGCTACCTATGCTGCTCAAGCAGCGGCTGAGTTTGGAGAATATGCAGGCCTAGCTGCCAGAGCTGTTGTAGAACTTTCAAGGCAATACTGTGTTGATGATGGTGGTTCATGCCACTTAGGTTTCAAGGATAAAAGGTTGGAACATGGGCAATCATTTCCTGGAGATGGTAATGGTATTATTTCTATTGGTAGGTAGAATTGGAACATGAAATTTAAGGATGCTACCTCTGGTGCTCAAGCAGTGGCTGATTTTGCAGAACATGCAGGCCTAGCTGCCAGAGCTGTTGTAGAACTTTCAACTCAATACTGTGTTGATGGTGGTGGTTCATGCCACATAGTTTTCAAGGTTGAAAGGTTGTAACATGGGCAATCATTTCCTTGAGATGGTAATGGTAATTTTTCTGTAGTCAGATAGAATTGGAACATGAAATTTAAGGATGCTACCTCTGCTGCTCAATTAGCGACTGAGTTTGCAGAACATGCAAGCCTAGCTCCCAGAGCTGTTGTAGAACTTTCAAGGCAATATTGTGTTGATGATGGTGGTTCATGCCACTTAGTTTTCAAGGATGAATGGTTGGAACATAGGCAATCATTTCCTTGAGATGGTAAATTTTCTATTGGCAGGCAGAATTGGATCATGAAATTTAAGGATGCTACCTCTGCTTCTCAAGTAGCGGCTGAGTTTGCAGAACATCCAAGCCTAGCTGCCAGAGCTGTTGTAGAACTTTCAAGGCAATATTGTGTTGATGATGGTGGTTCATGCCACTTAGGTTTCAAGGATGAAAGGTTGGAACATGGGCAATCATTTCCTGGAGATGGTAATGCTAATTTTTCTATTGGCAGGCAGAATTGGAACATGAAATTTAAGGATGCTACCTCTGCTGCTCAAGTAGCGACTGAGTTTGCAGTACATGCAAGCCTAGCTGCTAGAGCTGTTGTAGAACTTTCAAGGCAATATTGTGTTGATTATGGTGGTTCATGCCACTTTGTTTTCAAGGATGAAAGGTTGGAACATGGGCAATCATTTCCTTGAGATGGTAATGAAATTTAAGGATGCTACCTATGCTGCTCAAGCAGCGACTGAGTTTCCAGAACATGCAAGCTTAGCTGCCAGAGCTTTTGTAGAACTTTCAAGGCAATATTGTGTTGATGATGGTGGTACATACCACTTAGGTTTCAAGGATGAAAGGTTGGAACATGGGAATTATTTCCTGGAGAGGGTAGTGGTAATTTTTCCTGTCGCAGGCAGAATTGGAACATGAAATTTAAGGATGCTACCGCTACTGCTCAAGTAGCGGCTGAGTTTGCAGAACATGCAAGCCTAGCTGCCATAGCTGTTGTAGAACTTTCAAGGCAATATTGTGTTGATGATGGTGATTCATGCCACTTAGGTTTCAAGGATGAAAGGTTGGAATATGGGCAATCATTTCCTGGAGATGGTAATGGTAATTTTTCTGTTGGCAGGTAGAATTGGAACATGAAATTTAAAGATGCTACCTATGCTGCTCAAGCAGCGGCTGAGTTTGGAGAATATGCAGGCCTAGCTGCCAGAGCTGTTGTAGAACTTTCAAGGCAATACTGTGTTGATGATGGTGGTTCATGCCACTTAGGTTTCAAGGATAAAAGGTTGGAACATGGGCAATCATTTCCTGGAGATGGTAATGGTATTATTTCTATTGGTAGGTAGAATTGGAACATGAAATTTAAGGATGCTACCTATGCTGCTCAAGCAGCGGCTGAGTTTCCAGAACATGCAAGCTTAGCTGCCAGAGCTGTTGTAGAACTTTCAAGGCAATATTGTGTTGATGATGGTGGTACATACCACTTAGGTTTCAAGGATGAAAGGTTGGAACATGGGAATTCTTTCCTGGAGAGGGTAGTGGTAATTTTTCCTGTCGCAGGCAGAATTGGAACATGAAATTTAAGGATGCTACCTCTGCCGCTCAAGTAGCGGCTGAGTTTACAGAACATGCAAGCCTAGCTACCATAGCTGTTGTAGAACTTTCAAGGCAATATTGTGTTGATGATGGTGATTCATGCCACTTAGGTTTCAAGGATGAAAGGTTGGAATATGGGCAATCATTTCCTGGAGATGGTAATGGTAATTTTTCTGTTGGCAGGTAGAATTGGAACATGAAATTTAAAGATGCTACCTATGCTGCTCAAGCAGCGGCTGAGTTTGGAGAATATGCAGGCCTAGCTGCCAGAGCTGTTGTAGAACTTTCAAGGCAATACTGTGTTGATGATGGTGGTTCATGCCACTTAGGTTTCAAGGATAAAAGGTTGGAACATGGGCAATCATTTCCTGGAGATGGTAATGGTATTATTTCTATTGGTAGGTAGAATTGGAACATGAAATTTAAGGATG
The DNA here is from genome assembly GCF_000390325.3 of Nicotiana tomentosiformis. Taxonomy (NCBI): domain Eukaryota; kingdom Viridiplantae; phylum Streptophyta; class Magnoliopsida; order Solanales; family Solanaceae; genus Nicotiana; species Nicotiana tomentosiformis. The sequence continues at coordinate 263,251 of NW_027174627.1, forward strand.
CTACCTATGCTGCTCAAGCAGCGGCTGAGTTTCCAGAACATGCAAGCTTAGCTGCCAGAGCTGTTGTAGAACTTTCAAGGCAATATTGTGTTGATGATGGTGGTACATACCACTTAGGTTTCAAGGATGAAAGGTTGGAACATGGGAATTATTTCCTGGAGAGGGTAGTGGTAATTTTTCCTGTCGCAGGCAGAATTGGAACATGAAATTTAAGGATGCTACCTCTGCTGCTCAAGTAGCGGCTGAGTTTACAGAACATGCAAGCCTAGCTGCCATAGCTGTTGTAGAACTTTCAAGGCAATATTGTGTTGATGATGGTGATTCATGCCACTTAGGTTTCAAGGATGAAAGGTTGGAATATGGGCAATCATTTCCTGGAGATGGTAATGGTAATTTTTCTGTTGGCAGGTAGAATTGGAACATGAAATTTAAAGATGCTACCTATGCTGCTCAAGCAGCGGCTGAGTTTGGAGAATATGCAGGCCTAGCTGCCAGAGCTGTTGTAGAACTTTCAAGGCAATACTGTGTTGATGATGGTGGTTCATGCCACTTAGGTTTCAAGGATAAAAGGTTGGAATCATGGGCAATCATTTCCTGGAGATGGTAATGGTATTATTTCTATTGGTAGGTAGAATTGGAACATGAAATTTAAGGATGCTACCTCTGGTGCTCAAGCAGTGGCTGATTTTGCAGAACATGCAGGCCTAGCTGCCAGAGCTGTTGTAGAACTTTCAACTCAATACTGTGTTGATGGTGGTGGTTCATGCCACATAGTTTTCAAGGTTGAAAGGTTGTAACATGGGCAATCATTTCCTTGAGATGGTAATGGTAATTTTTCTGTAGTCAGGTAGAATTGGAACATGAAATTTAAGGATGCTACCTCTGCTGCTCAATTAGCGACTGAGTTTGCAGAACATGCAAGCCTAGCTCCCAGAGCTGTTGTAGAACTTTCAAGGCAATATTGTGTTGATGATGGTGGTTCATGCCACTTAGTTTTCAAGGATGAATGGTTTGAACATAGGCAATCATTTCCTTGAGATGGTAAATTTTCTATTGGCAGGCAGAATTGGATCATGAAATTTAAGGATGCTACCTCTGCTTCTCAAGTAGCGGCTGAGTTTGCAGAACATCCAAGCCTAGCTGCCAGAGCTGTTGTAGAACTTTCAAGGCAATATTGTGTTGATGATGGTGGTTCATGCCACTTAGGTTTCAAGGATGAAAGGTTGGAACATGGGCAATCATTTCCTGGAGATGGTAATGCTAATTTTTCTATTGGCAGGCAGAATTGGAACATGAAATTTAAGGATGCTACCTCTGCTGCTCAAGTAGCGACTGAGTTTGTAGTACATGCAAGCCTAGCTGCTAGAGCTGTTGTAGAACTTTCAAGGCAATATTGTGTTGATTATGGTGGTTCATGCCACTTTGTTTTCAAGGATGAAAGGTTGGAACATGGGCAATCATTTCCTTGAGATGGTAATGGTATTATTTCTATTGGTAGGTAGAATTGGAACATGAAATTTAAGGATGCTACCTATGCTGCTCAAGCAGCGGCTGAGTTTCCAGAACATGCAAGCTTAGCTGCCAGAGCTGTTGTAGAACTTTCAAGGCAATATTGTGTTGATGATGGTGGTACATACCACTTAGGTTTCAAGGATGAAAGGTTGGAACATGGGAATTATTTCCTGGAGAGGGTAGTGGTAATTTTTCCTGTCGCAGGCAGAATTGGAACATGAAATTTAAGGATGCTACCGCTACTGCTCAAGTAGCGGCTGAGTTTGCAGAACATGCAAGCCTAGCTGCCATAGCTGTTGTAGAACTTTCAAGGCAATATTGTGTTGATGATGGTGATTCATGCCACTTAGGTTTCAAGGATGAAAGGTTGGAATATGGGCAATCATTTCCTGGAGATGGTAATGGTAATTTTTCTGTTGGCAGGTAGAATTGGAACATGAAATTTAAAGATGCTACCTATGCTGCTCAAGCAGCGGCTGAGTTTGGAGAATATGCAGGCCTAGCTGCCAGAGCTGTTGTAGAACTTTCAAGGCAATACTGTGTTGATGATGGTGGTTCATGCCACTTAGGTTTCAAGGATAAAAGGTTGGAACATGGGCAATCATTTCCTGGAGATGGTAATGGTATTATTTCTATTGGTAGGTAGAATTGGAACATGAAATTTAAGGATGCTACCTATGCTGCTCAAGCAGCGGCTGAGTTTCCAGAACATGCAAGCTTAGCTGCCAGAGCTGTTGTAGAACTTTCAAGGCAATATTGTGTTGATGATGGTGGTACATACCACTTAGGTTTCAAGGATGAAAGGTTGGAACATGGGAATTATTTCCTGGAGAGGGTAGTGGTAATTTTTCCTGTCGCAGGCAGAATTGGAACATGAAATTTAAGGATGCTACCTCTACTGCTCAAGTAGCGGCTGAGTTTACAGAACATGCAAGCCTAGCTACCATAGCTGTTGTAGAACTTTCAAGGCAATATTGTGTTGATGATGGTGATTCATGCCACTTAGGTTTCAAGGATGAAAGGTTGGAATATGGGCAATCATTTCCTGGAGATGGTAATGGTAATTTTTCTGTTGGCAGGTAGAATTGGAACATGAAATTTAAAGATGCTACCTATGCTGCTCAAGCAGCGGCTGAGTTTGGAGAATATGCAGGCCTAGCTGCCAGAGCTGTTGTAGAACTTTCAAGGCAATACTGTGTTGATGATGGTGGTTCATGCCACTTAGGTTTCAAGGATAAAAGGTTGGAACATGGGCAATCATTTCCTGGAGATGGTAATGGTATTATTTCTATTGGTAGGTAGAATTGGAACATGAAATTTAAGGATGCTACCTATGCTGCTCAAGCAGCGGCTGAGTTTCCAGAACATGCAAGCTTAGCTGCCAGAGCTGTTGTAGAACTTTCAAGGCAATATTTTGTTGATGATGGTGGTACATACCACTTAGGTTTCAAGGATGAAAGGTTGGAACATGGGAATTCTTTCCTGGAGAGGGTAGTGGTAATTTTTCCTGTCGCAGGCAGAATTGGAACATGAAATTTAAGGATGCTACCTCTGCCTCTCAAGTAGCGGCTGAGTTTACAGAATATGCAAGCCTAGCTACCATAGCTGTTTTAGAACTTTCAAGGCAATATTGTGTTGATGATGGTGATTCATGCCACTTAGGTTTCAAGGATGAAAGGTTGGAATATGGGCAATCATTTCCTGGAGATGGTAATGGTAATTTTTCTGTTGGCAGGTAGAATTGGAACATGAAATTTAAAGATGCTACCTATGCTGCTCAAGCAGCGGCTGAGTTTGGAGAATATGCAGGCCTAGCTGCCAGAGCTGTTGTAGAACTTTCAAGGCAATACTGTGTTGATGATGGTGGTTCATGCCACTTAGGTTTCAAGGATAAAAGGTTGGATCATGGGCAATCATTTCCTGGAGATGGTAATGGTATTATTTCTATTGGTAGGTAGAATTGGAACATGAAATTTAAGGATGCTACCTCTGGTGCTCAAGCAGTGGCTGATTTTGCAGAACATGCAGGCCTAGCTGCCAGAGCTGTTGTAGAACTTTCAACTCAATACTGTGTTGATGGTGGTGGTTCATGCCACATAGTTTTCAAGGTTGAAAGGTTGTAACATGGGCAATCATTTCCTTGAGATGGTAATGGTAATTTTTCTGTAGTCAGGTAGAATTGGAACATGAAATTTAAGGATGCTACCTCTGCTGCTCAATTAGCGACTGAGTTTGCAGAACATGCAAGCCTAGCTCCCAGAGCTGTTGTAGAACTTTCAAGGCAATATTGTGTTGATGATGGTGGTTCATGCCACTTAGTTTTCAAGGATGAATGGTTTGAACATAGGCAATCATTTCCTTGAGATGGTAAATTTTCTATTGGCAGGCAGAATTGGATCATGAAATTTAAGGATGCTACCTCTGCTTCTCAAGTAGCGGCTGAGTTTGCAGAACATCCAAGCCTAGCTGCCAGAGCTGTTGTAGAACTTTCAAGGCAATATTGTGTTGATGATGGTGGTTCATGCCACTTAGGTTTCAAGGATGAAAGGTTGGAACATGGGCAATCATTTCCTGGAGATGGTAATGCTAATTTTTCTATTGGCAGGCAGAATTGGAACATGAAATTTAAGGATGCTACCTCTGCTGCTCAAGTAGCGACTGAGTTTGTAGTACATGCAAGCCTAGCTGCTAGAGCTGTTGTAGAACTTTCAAGGCAATATTGTGTTGATTATGGTGGTTCATGCCACTTTGTTTTCAAGGATGAAAGGTTGGAACATGGGCAATCATTTCCTTGAGATGGTAATGAAATTTAAGGATGCTACCAATGCTGCTCAAGCAGCGACTGAGTTTCCAGAACATGCAAGCTTAGCTGCCAGAGCTTTTGTAGAACTTTCAAGGCAATATTGTGTTGATGATGGTGGTACATACCACTTAGGTTTCAAGGATGAAAGGTTGGAACATGGGAATTATTTCCTGGAGAGGGTAGTGGTAATTTTTCCTGTCGCAGGCAGAATTGGAACATGAAATTTAAGGATGCTACCTCTGCTGCTCAAGCAGCGGCTGAGTTTGCAGAACATGCAAGCCTAGCTGCCATAGCTGTTGTAGAACTTTCAAGGCAATATTGTGTTGATGATGGTGGTTCATGCCACTTAGGTTTCAAGGATGAAAGGTTGGAACATGGGCAATCATTTCCTGGAGATGGTAATGGTAATTTTTCTGTTGGCAGGTAGAATTGGAACATGAAATTTAAGGATGCTACCTATGCTGCTCAAGCAGCGGCTGAGTTTGCAGAATATGCAGGCCTAGCTGCCAGAGATGTTGTAGAACTTTCAAGGCAATATTGTGTTGATGATGGTGGTTCATGCCACTTAGGTTTCAAGGATGAAAGGTTGGAACATGGGCAATCATTTCCTGGAGATGGTAATGGTAATTTTTCTATTGGCAGGCAGAATTGGAACATGAAATTTAAGGATGCTACCTCTGCTGCTCAAGCAGCGGCTGAGTTTGCAGAACATGCAAGCCTAGCTGCCAGAGCTGTTGTAGAACTTTCAAGGCAATATTGTGTTGATGATGGTGGTTCATGCCACTTAGGTTTCAAGGATGAAAGGTTGGAACATGGGCAATCATTTCCTTGAGATGGTAA